>NC_134894.1:58225404-58232904 GCF_041734735.1 Babylonia areolata
TGTCTTCTGAACTCCACTCTGGTAAGTACACACACGCACACACACACACACACACACACACACACACACACACACACACACACACACACACACACACACACACACACATACACACGCACTCACACACTCACACACACACATACACACACACACACACACACACACACACACACACACACACACACACACATGCACTCAAGGCCTGACTTGCGCGTTGGATTATATGCTGCTGTCAAGACATTTTGCGTGTTAGATGTGGTGTAGCGTATAAGGATTTGTCCCCGAACGCGCTGACGCCTTCTTGAGAAACTGTGACTGAGACTGCTCTGGTAGAATCGAATGCCTTTGAATCGTTCAAACTTAATTAACTCCCTCCATACGAACGGCGAAAGAGACGACGTTAACAGCGTTTCATCCCAATTACCATCATCAAAATATTGCAAGCGGAACGCTCTTATACTGAAGAGGTGAATGTTGACAAAGAATACCACAGTTCTGACGACGGAAGCTAAAGGTTGGGTCATTCAGACACCCACTGGACATCCGAGGGGTCTGTGTAGAGGAGAAGAGAGGACTGGCCGTACTGAGTGAGTTAACTCTTTTTTTTTTTTTTGTTCTTCTTCTTTTCTTTTTTTTCTTCTTTCAGTGGTTAAGGCGTAAAAATTCTTGATGTTATTATCATGTCAAACTTTGCTGCATTTGCGTTGGTGGTGGTGATGGTGGTGGTGGTGGTGCTTGTGGTAGTGGTTGGATGACGTCGCTCCAAGAACTTTGTCGTACTGACTGAACTGTACATAAAATTGTCAGTTATACTGATAAAGATTTTGCAAAACACACCGCATCACGTTTACAATATCAAGTTTCTGTGACAATTTTCTTCTTATTTATTCGTGTGTTTTGTTTTGTTTTTTTTATCATCGAAAACTGGAACAATAGAATGTGATGAATTGATAAATGTGATAGAATAAGTACTGATTAAATAATGACATGTAAATATGTTGCAGCATGATATGTGTGTGTGTGTGTGTGTGTGTGTGTGTGTGTGTGTGTGTGTGTGTGTGTGTGTGTGTGTGTGTGTGTGTGTGATTTGAACGCTTTTTGCATACACAATTGAATTTTGTTTTTTTCATTTGGCGTGACACTTAAAACCCATTTCAATTCGCGTGTTTGCCTTTCCCTCTGTGTTTTATTTCCTTTCTCCTAGTGTCTTTGTATGTCTGTCCGTTTTTCTCACTCGCACACACACACACACACACACACACACACACACACACACACACACACACACACACGCGCGCGCGCACGCACACACATACACACAACACACACACACACACACACACACACACACACACACACACACACAGTAACTCATCTCTCATATTCACACACACACACACACACACACATCCACACACACACACACACACACACACACACATCCACACACACACACACACACACACACACACACACACACACATACAAACACGCACACACACATACATACATACATACATACATACACAAAGCCCTGCCAGCTCCCCCTCCTCACAGACCTACACCATTAAGAAGATGAAGTACAGTTCATGGTACCACCCTTGTCCGTCAAAAAGTGACGTTGGCGCCAGTGTCTGCATCTACGACTGGGAGAGGTTACCATTATGCGTGAGTGCGGGGGTCAAATCCTGGGAGAAATTGGCTTCTTTCCAGAGCTGAGTGCTTTTTTGTACGTAGTGGGTGGGGAAGGGGGGGCGGGGGGGGTGAGGGGGGAGGGGAACGGGCGAGAGTTGTCGGCTCTGGTATAGGTAGATGTTTTGGTCTATTATGCGTTTTGAGTATAGGTCTGTCATGTGGTCATACCTGATTACATAATCGTATACATTATCAGAGACTCACATAAACGTACATTTGGGCCAACTGCTTCTTGTTCTTCTTCTGCGTTCACTCGTATGCACACGAGTGGGCTTTTACGTGTATGACCGTTTTTGCTCCGCCATGTAGGCAGCCATACTCCGTTTTCGGGGGGGTGCATGCTGGGTCTGTTCTTGTTTCCATAGCCCACCGAACGCTGACATGGATTACAGGATCTTTAACGTGCGTATTTGATCTTCTGCTTGCATATACACACGAAAGGGGGTTCAGGCACTAAGCAGGTCTGCACATATGTTGACCTGGGAGATCGTAAAAATCTCCACCCTTTACCCACCAGGTGCCGTCACCGTGATTCGAACCCGGGACCCTCAGATTGACAGTCCAACGCTTTGACCACTCGGCTATTGCGCCCGTCAAGGGCCAACTGCAAAGTGAGAGCTGTCTGATCAATGGTTTCTTCACCGCAACGGGAATTCATGTACGGCTTAGTCAGCTGTGAAGAACTAATGACTCTCAAGCCAGGAGGCAAAATTGCACTGGCTCTTGGTGCTGCAGACTTTTTTTTCTCGTTTTTTTTCTAAAGTGCTAGTTTGCCTTTTGGGGATCACCCCCTAAAGCCGACTGTCCTAAAGCCCTCTTGGTCGAGACAGTGGGGACGTAACTTTGGCAAGACACTCTCCACTATCATCAACTTCTAATTTCTAGCCCAAATAGTCGGGACAGCTGTTGCTGTCCTCTTCTGTTCTGGTGGTCATAGTCGGCGTCGCAGAGTACGGGGGGAAAATGAAATGAGCAATGCCGGAACATTAGAGAAATCGAAATCGAAATCGAAATCGAAACTTTTTTTATTGAGGGAAAAGGAATAGGCACTTATCGGCCTGTTTTCATCCTACCCTCGTAAAGAAAACGTATAAAGTAATCTAGGAAATAACAAAAATCCCACCTTGCATGGCAACAACAACAAGAACAATAAATGGCATAGAAAATACACAGTTCCCCACAAAATAGCATTGCTTTTGCGTGAAGGAGAGAGGGAAGAAGAAGGTAAGGGAGGAAGAGATACGGGGAAGGAAAGAGAGAGAGAGAGAGGTGGAGGGGGGGTGGGGGGGGGAAGAGAATGATAAACATGAAGCGGAAAATAAAGTGATTCTGGCCGCCAAAGACACTAATACTAATGACGGGCGCAATAGCCGAGAGGAGTAAAACTGTTGACACAAAGAAAGCATCACTTGAACACACAAATAAACAAACAACAACAACAACAACAACAACAAAATCAGACTATATAAAAACTCCGAAGAAACATCATGACCAATATTAATGTATGAAAAAAACAAAAACAAAAAAAAACCCACAAGAACGTGGGGATGAATTCATGTCAGTTTCAGTTACAGTTTCAGAAGCTCAAGGAGGCGTTACTGCGTTCGGACAAATCCATATTCGCTACACCACAACTGCCAAGCAGATGCCTGACCAGCAGCATAACCCAACCCGCTTAGTCAGGCCTTGAGAAAAATAAATAAATGAAAAATTAATGATAATAATAATAATAATTCAAAAAAAGAAAAGATAAATACATAAAAAAGAACTACTACTACTACTATGTATAAGGCAAAAAAAGGGGTGGGAGTTCGGGGGTGGGGGGTGCGGGTGGGGGTGGGGGTTGGCTTCATTGTAATCATCCATACTATATATAATCTTTTAAATCTCGTCTCACAACCCACCTTTTCCCTCAGCAGTAAGTTCAATTGTGGCAGGTCCACTTCCTTTGCTGTGCTTGACTATGTGTGTATACATATGTATGTGTACATAACTGCATGCATGTATATGAATATGTATTGTGTGTGCGTGTGTTTATGTAAGTTTGTGCCTGCCAATGTGTGCGTATGTGTTAGGGTAACTGTTAGATGCACATGTATGTTAAAATGTATGTATGCAGTGTGTGTGTGTGTGTGTGTGTGTGTGTGTGTGTGTGTGTGTGTGTGTGTGTGTGAGAGAGAGAGAGAGAGAGAGAGAGAGAGAGAGAGAGAGAGAGAGAGAGAGAGAGAACTGAATTGAATAAATTTCATTTTCTGAGCAAGAGAGAGACTGAGAGGGTGTGTGTGTGTGTGTGTAGGGGGGGTACAGAATATGGATGGGTGGGGGGTTCATTTATTCTTTTATTCATCCACTTATCCATTCGGCATTTATGTACTCGTTCGTTCGCTCGTTCGTTCAATCCGTCAGGTTTTGTTGGTGTTGGTGTTCTTTATATGTTTTTTTTTTTTTTTTTTTTTTTTTTTTAACTGTTCGTTTCTGTAATTCGTTTCTTCCCCAGATCAGTGTATGTATGCATGCATGCATGCATGTATGTATGTATGTATGTATGTATGTACGATGGCTAAATGTATGTATATACAGATGGATGTACAATGTGTTCCCGCACACACACACATACACACACACACACACGTGTGTGTGTGTGTGTGTGTGTGTGTGTGTGTGTGTGTGTGTGTGTGTGTGTGTGTGTGTGTGAATTTAAGAACGTGTGTGTATGTATGTATGTATGTATGTATGTATGTTTCTCTATGTATGTATGTATTTCTATCTATCTATCTATCTATCTACCTGTCCACCTACCTACATTGTACTTTTCATGCCTGGCCTACACACTGTCCATGTTTCCTGTCAGCTGGCCCACCCCCCTACCCTCAATAATAAGTATCTTCCTCCCCCCCCACTCCCACCCCACACACAACGCCCCCCCCCCCGCCCCCCACTCACCACCCCCCACCCACCTCCTATTCCCTGCCGCTCTTCCCGGATAATACGACAATTGTTGTGTTGACTCTCTCTCTCTCTCTCTGGGAACAGACAGCCCTCTTTTTGTCCGTGTCACATCTGTCAGACGGGGGTCGCTTATTCACCGTGCACCGAGCTCATTTTCTTAATGGTGGGGGTATATTGCTATATATATGTGTGTTGTGTGTGTGGGGGGTGTGGGGGTGGGGTGGTGGGGTGGGGGGTTTGCGTGTAGAGGATGGAGGTTTGTGGTTTGGTTTGTGTGTGTGTGTGTGTGTGTGTGTGTGTGTGTGTGTGTGTGTGTGTGTGTATGTGTGTGTGTGTGTGTGTGTGTGTGTCTGTGTCTGTGTCTGTGTGTGTCTGTGTCTGTGTTTTTGTGTGTGTTTGCGTGCGCGTACGTGTGTGTGTGTGTGTGTGTGTGTGTGTGTGTGTGTGTGTGTGACGGAGAGAGAGAGAGAGAGAGAGAGAGAGAGAGAGAGAGAGAGAGAGAGAGCCAGACATGCATACATACATACATACATACATACATACATATAGACAGATAGACACAGAGACAGAGAGAGGTTTCAGCAACCATGCGAAGAAATACAACGCCCACATTCCATAAGAGTGACAGTTTAAAATGTTCGTACTCGAACTTTTAAACGCGCGCGTGATGAATTGCTTAAACTTCTTTTTCGCTGTGCTGAATACAGTTAGATATTCAAATGAAGAAGAAGAAGAAGAAGAAGAAGAAGAAGAAGAAGAAGAAGAAGAAGAAGAAGAAGAAGAAGAAGAAGAAGAAGAAGAAGAAGAAGAAGAAGGAGGAGGAGGAGGAGAGTGAGAGAAATAATGACGGTGACACGAAAGATGATTAGCCATTCAGGAATGTTGTCTGATTAACTCTCTCCATACGAACGGCGAAAGAGACGGCGTTAGCAGCTTTCACCCCAATTACCACCATCAAAATATTGCAAGAGGAAGGCTTTTATACTGAAGAGGTGAATGTTGACAAAGAATACCACAATTCTGACGACGGAAGCTAAAGGTTGGGTCATTCAGACACCCGCTGGACATCCGAGGGGTCTGTGTAGAGGAGAAGAGAGGACTGGCCGTACTGAGTGAGTTAACTCTGATGTCGTTGTCATTACTTTTGTTGTTGTTGTTGTTGTTGTTGTTGTGTGTCGCGACCTGTTTTGCTTCGTCTCCCTCGTCACCTTCCTTCTCCTCAACCCCCCCCCCCCCCCCCCCCCCCGCCGCCCCCCCGCCGCCCCCCGGACCCCCAGCCCACCCCACCCCACCCCACCCCACTCTCTCTCTCTCACCCCTCCTCTCTCTTTCTCCCTCTTATGTTATTCAATATATGCCAGAACCCCTTCTGATGAAATATCCACACACACACACACACACACACACACACACACACACACACACACACACACACACACACACACACACACACACTAAACCAAAACAAAAGCAAACAAACAAACAAACAAACAAAAAAATCATACACACTACGCACTCAATGACCACATAACTTAACAAATGAACTGTGTCGACAGATGTTGTTCCACATCGATGTTCATAATCGTGCATTTCAAGCACAGTTCAGTACTACAGGTGTAGTCTTAGGTTTCAGCCATCCCAATTGAAAACGTTTTTTGTTTTTTTTCCTCTGTAAATAAAAAAAACAGCTCATGTAAATGGTGTGGTGACCTATTTCTCCTTGAACTGAGTCGTTATTTTTTTTTGCGGAATCTTTTTTTTTTTTTAATATTATTATTATTAATAAGGCGTCATATATTTCAGGGAGCATGTCTGATGAAACAGGCTGTGTGGTATGTAGAATGGCTTTGTGTCTACACCCCGTGATTAATTCATCCATCGACACAGCAAACACACATGACAGGAAGCTGAAACCTGTCTGACCAAACTGTCAAACACACACACAACGGGACGACCCTTCCCCCCCACCCCGCCACCCCCCCACCATCCCCCATTTTGTTTTCCTCTCCCGTCCTACTTTTCCACCTGCACCCCTCCTCCTCCCCACAGAGAATCCATCTGATGTCGAGTCAGGTGTCCTGAATGTCCCAGCCCTATTGCCCTGCCTTGCCTTGCCTTGCCTTGCCCTGCCCTGCCTTGCCTTGCCTTGCCTTGCCTTGCCCTGCCTTGCCTTGCCTTGCCCTGCCCTGCCCTGCCCTGCCTTGCCTTGCCTTGCCTTGCCTTGCCCTGCCTTGCCTTGCTCCCTTAGCTCCATCGAGAACCGTCGGGTCTCCGCGATGCTGACTCATACTACACCAGCCTTCTCCCTTCTCCACGATCATGATTGTGTGAGTGACTTCGTTCGTTCTTTAGTTTAACTCACTCAGTACGGCCAGTCCTCTCTTCTCCTCCACACAGACCCCTCGGATGTCCTGTGGGTGTCTGAATGACCCAACCTTTAGCTTCCGTCGTCAGAATTGTGGTATTCTTTGTCAACATTCACCTCTTCAGTATAAGAGCCTTCCGCTTGCAATATTTGGATGATGGTAATTGGGGTGAAACGCTGTTAACGTCGTCTCTTTCGCCGTTCGTATGGAAAGAGTTAACGTCTTTTCACAATTAGTGATATTAGATGATATTAGTGGGATAGGGAGCTAATGACTGAAGGAGGCCTACTACTAAAAATATGTTCGGGGAATAATGTCCCTTTCTGTGTGAGTGACTGTGTCTCAGCAGATGTTAGCCCTACCGATTCTTCACTGTTGTCAGACCAAGTTTTGCTTCCCCCTTTGTCTACCTCTTCTTCTATAATACCCTACAGCCAAGACGCCAAAGACGTGGAAACAAGCAAGCTCCCTGATAACCTCCGTCATTCTG
>NC_134894.1:58247904-58255404 GCF_041734735.1 Babylonia areolata
TTTGGACTGAACGTTCTGAAAAGTCTGTTTGTAGACGTGTGCATGTGTGCGTTTGTCTGTCTCATTCGCTGTCTCAACGGTCTGCCCTGGCCCCATCCCCATCCCCCCTCTCCCTCCCTCACTAACTCAGTGTGTGTGTGTGTGTGTGTGTGTGTGTGTGTGTGTGTGTGTGTGTGTGTGTGTGTCTGTATGTAGAAGAGAGAGAGAGAGAGAGAGAGAGAGAGGGAGGGAGAGAGAGAGAGAGAGAGTGTGTGTGTGTGTGTGTGTCTGTATGTAGAAGAGAGAGAGAGAGAGAGAGAGAGAGAGAGAGAGAGAGTGTGTGTGTCTGTATGTAGAAGAGAGAGAGAGAGAGAGAGAGTGTGTGTGTGTGTGTGTGTGTGTGTGTGCATACGCGTGCGCGTGTGTGTCTGTGTCTGTATTCTTCAATGTAATGCCACTTTAATGAAAGTGATGATAGACGAAAGAAGTTAAAGTGCGTGTGAGAACGTGTGTGTGTGTGTGTGTGTGTGTGTGTGTGTGTGTGTGTGTGTGTGTGTGTGTCTGTGTCTGTGTGTGTCTGTGCATGCTTACGTGCATGCATATGTGTGTGCGCCGCGCGCGCACGAGCACATTCGGATTAATATACGTGTTTCACGCACCCACTTCTTTAAAAAAAAAAAAAAAAAAAAAAAATCACTACGACCTCAGCAAAGTAGAGCACAGAACAGAGAATGCGTAAACCTTTTTCAGTCAATCATGGCATCACGTCTGATGATCAAGGCATTATCAGAGCTCTCCCTCGGCAGCACAGACACTGGGTATCCCTTGCTCCACTCTCTTTATCTTCTGCAGCTGCTCTGCCCCCCCCCCCCCCCACACACACACACCCCATCACCAGGCTGTATTGTCGCACTGGGGGCTTGTTACGTAACTATTGTCTTGCCTCTACTGATTCCGGTACTTTGTGTGTGTGTGTGTGTGTGGAAGGGGGGGGGGGGGTGGCACATAGTTTTTGTGTGTTGTGTGAGTGGTGGGGAATGGGGGGAAACCTTTTTGTTTTGTCACACAGTTTTATGTTGATTTATATTTCTTTACTTATTGGTTAGCACCGTTTAATTAAGGGCAGTTTGTTCAAGGTTTGGGTCTTGTTTTAGTTTTGTTTTTTCTTTCTTCTGTGTTTGTCTCTTTTGACTGTGTATCTGTCCGTCTCTGTTTCGCCTGTGTCTCTGTCTGTCTGTCTGTCTGTCCGTATACCTGTCTGTCTCTATCTGTTTGTCTCTGCACAGGTATGTGCCATGTGTGTGTACGCCTGATCTTTCTTCTGCCATGTACGAGCTGCAGAGTTTGCATGGGATGTGATACAAATATGAAGTTTTGCAAGTGAAATAATGCTGTGAACGTTCTCAACCTTCTATAAAAACATTTTGATAAGTTTTCTTTAAAGCTGCAGTTTCATCAAGGTACTGATGATTTGTCATTATCTCCTGACACACAATCTGATGAATGAGCCGTAATCCCAACAGTCTTGTCAGTCCCGAGACACTACGTTTGATCACACACTGTCAAAGCTGCCTTTATTTCACAGACACCACACACACACACACACACACACACACACACCACACACACACACACACACACACACAGCGATTCTGGCTCCTTATCTCCAACAGCTGCTGCTTCTGTTCTGACACCAAACCTACTCGGGCATGTTAGCCGAGAGCTGCAGACCTGTTTGTTACGTGGCAGTTATCTCCTCCGCACGTGTTCTCAGGCTTTGGAAACAAATGTAAAAGGCGGCGGATGTGGGCCAAGTTCCTTGACTGTATGGATCGGATGTATTGTATATTACGGAAATGTCACTTTTTGTATGTGTCTGTTGCTCTTATATGCTTGTGCACATGCTTCAAATTATTTACAACTCGGGAATATGTCCACAATAGTAGTAGTAGTAGTAGTAGTAGGCCTCCTTCGGTCATGGCTGACCATGGATAAAGTATATCCGACCTAATGTCTAACTGGGCTGTCTGCTTGGACCAAGCAGCGTCGCCTGTGACTGTAGATACCTATGCGAGAGAGCCAGTCTCTGTTGCAGCGATCACATGTGTAAGCTGATGCTGGTCTGTCGGCTGCCGTCCCTTTTCTGCGAGGTCGCTTTTCTGCTGCGGCAGCTGACAGTTTGTCCTCACCAATCTGTAGCTGATTCTTGAGAGTGCTTCTCCATCTGTTGCGGTCATCTGCAAGGTCCTCCCAGGACTCAGTGTTGATCTCAAGCGCCTTCATGTCACGTTTGCAAACGTCTTTGTATCTCATCCACAATATATTTCTTTTTATATTATAAAATATTTGCAGTTTTTTTTTCTTTTCAGTCAGGTTCTCATTTATATTGATTTCAGTCTTTCCGTTTCGATTGATCACTGTTATACAGTTGAATGGTTCGTTCAGAGAGTGGAGTGGGGATGAAAGTATGCAGACTTATAAAAGAGGGAACAATTTCCAAGATGACACAAGCCTTTTATTTAACTGTTTTCTTCACTATTTTCAAATTATCTTATTGATTTTTTTTTAATTCTGAATTTTTTGGTGAAAAGTACGAGTGATGTTACTTTGTATCATGCCCTCACCGTTGATGCAACAAAAACTCTTGTCACTTCCCTTATTCTTTTCTACCGTGATTACTGTAACTCACTTCTGGCCGAATATGTGCCAGCGTTCATGTTGTGTATGAGGGGTGGGTTGGTAGGTAAATGTGTGTGTGTGTGTGTGTGTGTGTGCGTGTCAGTGTGTGTGTGTGTGCGTGCGCGCGCGTGCTTCTTTCTTTGCGTGTGTGTGTGCGTGTGCAAGTACGCCTCTTTAATGCCTATGTGTCTATTTATGTGCTTGAACCCTCCCTTTCTGCTCCATACGTACGTGCGGGGAGGCTGCACAGGTTTATTTGGATGTAAAACAAATATGAGTTTTCAACACGGTCGTTTTGTTGCAAGCTTCCTGAAGCCTTCCCACAAATCATCTCTGGCAGCAAAAGGAATCAGTGTCGGGCGGTGGTTTCATCTCCCGCCATGAGACACCGCTTTATCAGTTCCTGCTTCCTCCAGCACTTATCTCCTGACACACAATCCAATTAAACTGCCGTAATCCTCACAGCGTATCAAACCCGAGACATTACGTTTGATCGCACACTGTCAAAGCCGCCTTTGTTTTACACACACACACACACACACACACACACACACACACACACACAGAGCTGCTGGCTCCTTATCTCCAACAGCTGCTGCTTCTGTTCCACCACCAAACCTAGTCGGGCATGTTAGCCGCTGGAGAGCCGAAGACCTGTTACGTGGCAGTTATCTCCACTGCACGTGCTTCCACCCGGGCTTTGGAAAACAAATGTACTGGTTGCAAAAGTAGAACACGTTGCTGGGCCTTTTTTTTTCCCGGACGTGTTTCATGAATGAAGCTGTTTCTTTTCTTTTTTTCTTTTCTGTTGACCACCTGTCCCTCTTGTGTCAGTCCCTGCATATGTGAACCTGTGTCGTTTGTGTGCCTGTTTTAACTCTTTCTATACGAACGGCGAAAGAGACGACGTTAACAGCGTTTCATCCCAATTACCATCATCAAAATATTGCAAGCGGAAGGCTCTTATACTGAAGACGTGAATGTTGACAAAGAATACCACAATTCTGACGACGGAAGCTAAAGGTTGGGTCATTGAGACACCCACTGGACATCCGAGGGGTCTGTGTAGAGGAGAAGAGAGGACTGGCCTTACTGAGTGAGTTAATAAAGTCTACATGAGACCGCACTGACGTGAAACGGGAATAATTACATCCACGACGTTTAGTTAAGCGTTTTCAGTTAACATTTTCTTTCTGGTCTAGGAATTGCTCACAGTCTATCCAAGCCTCGTCGTCATTATACGTCTCTCTCACTACATGGTGCAGGAAGTTCCAGTGTCAGTTTCTCGTCACTGGGACGTCACTGCGTTCGGTTCGGAGAACTCCATATACGCTCACACCACATCCGCCGCTTGACTGATGCCTGACAGCAGCATAACCCGTTTCGCTTGTAAGGCCTTGAGTGCATGCATGTGTACCTCTCAAAGTGGATTCTTTTACATAATTTCGCCGCGGGAAAACTCCTTTTGTTTCCATGGGTTCTTTCTCACTGCGCAAGAAACCGACGACATATTTTTTTTTGTAACCATTCCTGGCATTGACTTTTGTTTTTAGGCACAGGGTAGCATCACAGATTGACATAAGCTTACAGTTGGGCCATCAGCAAAGTGAGAGCTGTATTATCAATGGTTTCTCCAGTCAGTCAATGGGAAACCATTTACAGCTTAGTTTTTTTGTGTGAAGGACCATGACTCTCAAACTAGGTGGCAAAATTGCAATGGCTCTTAGTGCTGCAGCCTTGGGAGCTGGTTGGCCTTTGCCGGGAACCATCCCAACGCCAACTGTCCTAAAACCCTCTTTGGCCAAGAGAGTGGGGGATGTAACCTGGGTAAGACACTCTCCACTGTAATCGAATTCTAGCCCATAATTATAATTTGGACAGCAGTTGCCATCCTCTGCTGTTCTGATGGGCATAGTCGAACACGACTGACTATAATACAGCATGCATACATTTCGCATCTTATCTGTCACAGCGGGTTTTGCTCCACCACCCCCCCCCCCCCCCCCGCCCCCCCCCACCCCACCCCCGCCCGCCTACTCCCCGGACCCTACTCCCCCCCTCCCTCTCCCCACTCTCACCCTCATTTATTTCCAAGGCCTGCTCTGGCATTTTGGCCGACAGAGGCAGCAGCCCTATTATGTGGTATTTCTCTTTCCTGCAGTAAGTCCTATGTTTCGAAAGGTAGCGGAGGAAGACTGTTGTGGAAGATCGGGGGATGGGGTTGGGGGTTGTTGGGGGTTGGGGATTTTTGTTGTTGCTCTTGTTATTGTTGTTGTTGTTGATGAAGATATTGGTTTACTTATGTGTGTGTACGAGTGTGTGTGTGTGTGTGTGTGTGTGTGTGTGTGTGTGTGTGTGTGTGTGTGTGTGTGTGTGTGTGTGTGTGTGTGTGTGTGTGTGTGTGTGTGTTGTTGTTGTTGTTGTTGTTGTTGTTGTTGTTGTTGTTGATGATGATATTGGTTTACTTCTGTGTGTGTACGAGTGTGTGTGTGTACATCTCTGTGTGTGTGTGTGTGTGTGTGTGTGTGTGTGTGTGTGTGTGTGTGTGTGTGTTGTTGTTGTTGTTGTTGTTGATGATGATATTGGTTTACTTCTCTGTGTGTACGAGTGTGTGTGTGTGTGTGTGTGTGTGTGTGTGTGTGTGTGTGTGTGTGTGTGTGTGTGTGTGTGTGTGTTGTTGTTGTTGTTGTTGTTGTTGTTGATGATGATGTTGGTTTACTTCTCTGTGTGTACGAGTGTGTGTGTGTGTGTGTGTGTGTGTGTGTACGTACGTGTACGTGTGTGTGTGTGTGTGTGTGTGTGTGTGTGTGTGTGTGTGTGTGTGTGTGTTGTTGTTGTTGTTGTTGTTGTAGTTGATGATGATGATGATACTGGTTTACTTGTGTGTGTGTGTGTGTGTGTGTGTGTGTGTGTGTGTGTGTGTGTGTGTCTGAGATTGAGATTGAGATGCTTAGATCTGACCTTGAACTGTCGTGATGCAGATAGTGTTGTTGTTGTTTTCTTTAAGCTAGCGATCTATGCATACACACACGCCGCCTGCACTCAGAGAGGTGACTGATTGCCTAAGCGTCAGTAGTGTATTTGTATTTGCATTTCTTTTTATCACAACAGATTTCTCTGTGTGAAATTCGGGCTGCTGTCCCCAGGGAGAGCGCGTAGCATCACTACAGCGCCACCCATTTTTTTTTTTTTTTTTTTCCTGCGTGTAGTTTTATTTGTTTTTCCTATCGAAGAGGATTTTTCTACAGAATTTTGCCAGGAACAACCTTTTTGTTGCCGTGGGTTCTTTTACGTGCGCTAAATGCATGCTGCACACGGGGACCTCGGTTTATCGTCTCATCCGAATGACTAGCGTCCAGACCACCACTCAAGGTCTAGTGGAGGGGGAGAAAACATCGGCGGCTGAACCGTGATTCGAACCAGTGCGCTCAGATTCTCTCGCTTCCAAGGCGGACGCGTTACCTCTAGAGGTGACGGGCGCAATAGCCAGCCGAGTGGTTAAAGCGTTGGACTGTCAATCTGAGGGTCCTGGGTTCGAATCACGGTGACGGCGCCTGGTGGGTAAGGGGTGGAGATTTTTACGATCTCCCAGGTCAACATATGTGCAGACTTGCTAGTGCCTGAACCCCCTTCGTGTGTATATGCAAGCAGAAGTTCAAATACGCACGTTAAAGATCCTGTAACCCATGTCAGCGTTCGGTGGGTTATGGAAACAAGAACATACCCAGCATGCACACCCCCGAAAACGGTGTATGGCTGCCTACATGGCGGGGTAAAAACGGTCATACACGAAAAAGCCCACTCGTGTGCATACGAGTGAACGCAGAAGAAGAAGAAGTTACCTGTAGTTCATCACTCCACTGTGTGTGATGTATACCTGTGAACCTTCCCAAAGCTAATCCTCTTACTGCAGTGCGTGGTGTTCAGTATTATATGACTGTACATTTCCCCTCCCACTGACTTAGAGACTTGTGTAACAGTGGCTGTGCGCGAGCCTGAGGCAACCGGGCAGTGTGAACTGTTGTGATGCAGATAGTGTTGTTGTTGTTTTCTTTAAGCTAGCGATCTATGCATACACACACGCCGCCTGCACTCAGAGAGGTGACTGACTGCCTAAGCGTCAGTAGTGTATTTGTATTTGCATTTCTTTTTTATCACAACAGATTTCTCTGTGTGAAATTCGGGCTGCTCTCCCCAGGGAGAGCGCGTAGCTTCACTACAGCGCCACCCTTTTTTTTTTTTTCCTGCGTGTAGTTTTATTTGTTTTTCCTATCGAAGTGGATTTTTCTACAGAATTTTGCCAGGAACAACCTTTTTGTCGCCGTGGGTTCTTTTACGTGCGCTAAATGCATGCTGCACACGGGGACCTCGGTTTATCGTCTCATCCGAATGACTAGCGTCCAGACCACCACTCAAGGTCTAGTGGAGGGGGAGAAAATATCGGCGGCTGAACCGTGATTCGAACCAGCGCACTTTAGATTCTCTCGCTTCCAAGGCGGACGCGTTACCTCTAGGCCATCACTCCACTGTGTGTGATGTATACCTGTGAACCTTCCCAAAGCGAATCCGCTTACTGCAGTGCGTGGTGTTCAGTATTATATGACTGTACATTTCCCCTCCCACTGACTTAGAGACTTGTGTAACAGTGGCTGTGCGCGAGCCTGAGGCAACCGGGCAGTGTGAACTGTCGTGATGCAGATAGTGTTGTTGTTGTTGTTTTCTTTAAGCTAGCGATCTATGCATACACACACGCCGCCTGCACTCAGAGAGGTGACTGATTGCCTAAGCGTCAGTAGTGTATTTGTATTTGCATTTCTTTTTATCACAACAGATTTCTCTGTG
>NC_134894.1:58257904-58260404 GCF_041734735.1 Babylonia areolata
GGTGGTGGTGGTTGTGGTGGACGGGTGAAATCTGTTTGCTGGTGGGCCGGGATGGGTGGGAGGGGGGCTTTTATGGTGTAATTCTGTTTGATTTATGTGTCGTGTGTGGTTGTGTAGTGTGTGTGTGTGTGTGTACGTGTGTGTGTGTGTGTGTGTGTGTTGTTGTTGTTGTAGTTGATGATGATGATACTGGTTTACTTGTGTGTGTGTGTGTGTGTGTGTGTGTGTGTGTGTGTGTGAGATTGAGATGCTTAGATGACCTTGAACTGTCGTGATGCAGTGTTGTTGTTGTTGTTGTTGTTTTCTTTAAAGCTAGCGATCTATGCATACACACACGCCGCCTGCACTCAGAGAGGTGACTGACTGCCTAAGCGTCAGTAGTGTATTTGTATTTGCATTTCTTTTTATCACAACAGATTTCTCTGTGTGAAATTCGGGCTGCTCTCCCCAGGGAGAGCGCGTAGCATCACTACAGCGCCACCCTTTTTTTTTTTTTCTTCCCTGCGTGTAGTTTTATTTGTTTTTCCTATCGAAGAGGATTTTTCTACAGAATTGTGCCAGGAACAACCTTTTATTGCCGTGGGTTCTTTTACGTGCGCTAAATGCATGCTGCACACGGGGACCTCGGTTTATCGTCTCATCCGAATGACTAGCGTCCAGACCACCACTCAAGGTCTAGTGGAGGGGGAGAAAATATCGGCGGCTGAACCGTGATTCGAACCAGCGCACTTTAGATTCTCTCGCTTCCAAGGCGGACGCGTTACCTCTAGAGGTGACGGGCGCAATAGCCGAGTGGTTAAAGCGTTGGACTGTCAATCTGAGGGTCCTGGGTTCGAATCACGGTGACGGCGCCTGGTGGGTAAAGGGTGGAGATTTTTACGATCTCCCAGGTCAACATATGTGCAGACTTGCTAGTGCCTGAACCCCCTTCGTGTGGATATGCAAGCAGAAGATCAAATACGCACGTTAAAGATCCTGTAACCCATGTCAGCGTTCGGTGGGTTATGGAAACAAGAACATACCCAGCATCCACACCCCCGAAAACGGAGTATGGCTGCCTACATGGCGGGGTAAAAACGGTCAAACACGTAAAAGCCCACTCGTGTGCATACGAGTGAACGCAGAAGAAGAAGAAGTTACCTCTAGTCCATCACTCCACTGTGTGTGATGTGTACCTATGAACCTTCCCAAAGCGAATCCTCTTACTGCAGTGCGTGGTGTTCAGTATTATATGACTGTACATTTCCCCTCCCACTGACTTAGAGACTTGTGTAACAGTGGCTGTGCGCAAGCCTGAGGCAACCGGGCAGTGTGAACTGTTGTGATGCAGATAGTTTTGTTGTTGTTTTCTTTAAGCTAGCGATCTATGCATACACACACGTCGCCTGCACTCAGAGAGGTGACTGATTGCCTAAGCGTCAGTAGTGTATTTGTATTTTGCATTTCTTTTTTATCACAACAGATTTCTCTGTGTGAAATTCGGGCTGCTCTCCCCAGGGAGAGCGCGTAGCTTCACTACAGCGCCACCCTTTTTTTTTTTTTTTTTTCCTGCGTGCAGTTTTATTTGTTTTTCCTAATCGAAGTGGATTTTTCTACAGAATTTTGCCAGGAACAACTTTTTTGTTGCCGTGGTTTCTTTTACGTGCGCTAAATGCATGCTGCACACGGGACCTCGGTTTATCGTCTCATCCGAATGACTAGCGTCCAGACCACCACTCAAGGTCTAGTGGAGGGGGAGAAAATATCGGCGGCTGAACCGTGATTTAAACCAGCGCACTCATATTCTCTCGCTTCCAAGACGGACGCGTTACCTCTAGAGGTGACGGGCGCAATAGCCGAGTGGTTAAAGCGTTGGACTGTCAATCTGAGGGTCCTGGGTTCGAATCACGGTGACGGCACCTGGTGGGTAAAGGGTGGAGATTTTTATGATCTCCCAGGTCAACATATGTGCAGACTTGCTAGTGCCTGAACCCCCTTCGTGTGGATATGCAAGCAGAAGATCAAATACGCACGTTAAAGATCCTGTAACCCATGTCAGCGTTCGGTGGGTTATGGAAACAAGAACATACCCAGCATGCACACCCCCGAAAACGGAGTATGGCTGCCTACATGGCGGGGTAAAAACGGTCATACACGTAAAAGCCCACTCGTGTGCATACGAGTGAACGCAGAAGAAGAAGAAGTTACCTCTAGTCCATCACTCCACTGTGTGTGATGTGTACCTGTGAACCTTCCCAAAGCGAATCCTCTTACTGCAGTGCGTGGTGTTCAGTATTATATGACTGTACATTTCCCCTCCCACTGACTTAGAGACTTGTGTAACAGTGGCTGTGCGCAAGCCTGAGGCAACCGGGCAGTGTGAACTGTTGTGATGCAGATAGTTTTGTTGTTGTTTTCTTTAAGCTAGCGATCTATGCATACACACACGTCGCCTGCACTCAGAGAGGTGACTGATTGCCTAAGCGTCAGTAGTGTATTTGTATTTTGCATTTCTTTTTTA
>NC_134894.1:58265404-58267404 GCF_041734735.1 Babylonia areolata
GTCTCTCTGTCTTTCTGCCTGTCTGTCTGTCTCTCTCTCTCTTTCTTCCTGCCTCTACTTCTCTCTCTCTCTCTCTCTCTCTCTCTCTCTCTGTGTGTGTGTGTGTGTGTTTGTGTGTGTGTGTGTGTGTGTGTGTGTGTGTGTGTGTGTGTGTGTGTGTGTGTCTTTCTTCCTGGCTCTACCTGTCTTTCTCGTTCTGTCTTTCTTTTTCACTCTCTCCTCTCCCCTCTGTCTCTCTCTCTCTTTATCATTCTCTTCCCTTTTCGTCTTTCTTTCCTTCAACCTTTCTCTCAGTCTGTCTTCATGTCTGTCGTCAATCTACATGCCTCTCCTGTCAAGCACATCATGCACGGCGAAACACAAGCAGAGATATGCACGCGGCACGTGTGCGCGCGCGAACTTTGTAGCTGGGTGTCCGTCCTTGTAAGAGACACTGACGGTGGTGAAGTGATTGTTGCTTGCATGCTAGCAGTACACTGTACACTTAACGGGTCAGTGCGTGAACTGGACACTGGTCACCGGTTTCATGGTGCATGATTTTTTTTTTTTTTTCTGTGAATGAAATCACGCGTGGCACTAAACATTGCACGGAAAACCACACACACACACACACACACATGAGCACGCGCACGCGCGCGTATTCAGACCACCCCGCATCGCGCAGCGCTGCACGCAACACAAAATATACCACATGGTCAAGTTGCCTGTTGCACTCACTACCTTCACGTGTGTACCGGTGTAACAGGCCAAATAGCCTATCCTGGGCTGGTTCTTATCCTGGGTAGGAAGTAGCCTAAGACTACTTCGTACCCGGGTAAGAACCAGCCCAGGCCATTACTTATCCCTCCTGGCTGGGATATACCCCCTGTGTACACTTTGCTCACCCAACCAGTCTGTATCACATGGTGGTGGTAGTAATACTACTACTACTACTACTACTACTACTACTATACTACTACTACTACTAATAATAATAATAATAATAATAATAATGGAAATTTATATAACTCCTTCCCAAGCTCAAGCCTCTTTGCAAAAAAAAAAAGTGATGTGATGATGTTTGTAAAAAAGTGGCGTGATGATGTTCGTCCTTCGGATTCGAAGATGACCATGGCTTCAAAGGAGTCAGATGGAGATCGGGGCTGTGGGTCCATAGATGACTGATGAGGCCAATCCGGGCCCTGAAGTCTCCGCCCACATGTGGGACACAAGTGAGTGGGTGCTGTTGTGGCAGTGGATGCTGCTCGGGCCTTGCGTACAACGCTCTCTTAGGTGCACTTTGAAGATGCGCCTGGCTTCAGCTGACGGGCTTATGTGGTGATTATGCTGTACCAAGCTGGACGGTCCAGAGCAAGTGTCTCATACGTGTTGATGTTCGACGCCCAGGACTTTGAGGGACGCTTTTGAGAGTTTGGGAGGTAGTTTTTTTCCCCCCAAAGAGGGTTGCCCCGAAAGCAGCTGATTCAGTGGCTGCGCGTTCTGTCCCCTGTCCGCCGCCCCCTTGGTTTGTGCTTTCTGAGAAGGGGTTTAGACGGGAGGAGCCGTTCCGGACTTTTTGTCGGGGGTTTGCCCGCCCCTGATGGGGGAGTTGCAGGAGCTCGTTCAGTTTTTTTGGCCCCTGTTGCCCCCCAATTATTGAAAAATTTAAAAGAAACCTATTTTGGTGTGGTGTGTGTGTGTGTGTGTGTGTGTGTGGGAATAAGAATCGATAGAAACAGAATAAAAAAAGTATGAAAACCCTGAATGAAAGGTTGTAGACAAAAAAGTGTGTGTGTGTGGGGTTTGTGTGTGTGTGTGTGTTGGGGGTTGTGGTGGTTTTGTGTTTTTTGTTTGTTTTGCTTTTATTTTTTTTAAGTGGAGACATTTCTTTAAACCCCCCTTTTTTTTTTTTTTTTTCTCAGTTTCTTCTTTCTTCCATGTTTATTATTTATTAAAAAATTATTTTTTAAAGTTTACACCTTTACTCCAGTTTTTATGGAGGATGCTATAAAAGAAATTTT
>NC_134894.1:58267504-58270004 GCF_041734735.1 Babylonia areolata
TTGTTGCGCTTGATTGATTGATTGATTGCTTCATTTGTCCTTTGCTCACCTGTCACGGCCCATCTCTCTCTGTTTTTTGTTGTTGTTTTTTGTGTAGTGTATGTCAGTTAGTCTGTGTGTGTGTGTGTGTGTGTGTGTGTGTGTGTGTGTCTCCTCCGCAGCCTTTCATCCCTTCTCTCTCTCTCTCTCTCTCTCTCTCTCTCTCTCCTCTCTCTCTCTCTCGTCCTCTCTGAATTCTTCTTGTCTCCATGTCTGTTTCGGTCTGTCTGTCTGTTTCTAACTCTCTTGTCTCTCTCTCTCTCTCTCAGTCTGTCTCTCTGTGTCTCTCTGTCTGTCTGTCTCTCTGTCTTTCTGCCTGTCTGTCTGTCTCTCTCTCTCTTTCTTCCTGCCTCTACTTCTCTCTCTCTCTCTCTCTCTCTCTCTGTGTGTGTGTGTGTGTGTGTGTGTGTGTGTGTGTGTGTGTGTGTGTGTGTGCGTCTGTCTGTCTGTCTGTCTGTCTATATGTCTGTCTGTCTCTTTCTTCCTGGCTCTACCTCTCTCTCTCTCTCTCTATCTCTCTCTCTCTCTCAGTCTTTCTTTTCCACTCCCCCCCCCTCTATCTGTCTCTATCTTTCTCTTCCCTTTTCGTCTTTCTTTCCTTCAACCTTTCTCTCAGTCTGTCTTCATGTCTATCGTCAATCTACATGCCTCTCCTGTCAAACACATCATGCACGGCGAAACACAAGCAGAGATATGCACGCGGCACGTGTGCGCGCGCGAACTTTGTAGCTAGGTGTCCGTCCTTGTAACAGACACTGACGGTGGTGAAGTGATTGTTGTTGCTTGCATGCTAGCAGTACACTGTACACTTAACGGGTCAGTGCGTGAACTGGACACTGGTCACCGGTTTCATGGTGCATGATTTTTTTTTTTTTTTTCTGTGAATGAAATCACGCGTGGCACTAAACATTGCACGGAAAACCACACACACACACACATGAGCACGAGCACGCGCGCGTATTCAGACCACCCGCATCGCGCAGCGCTGCACGCAACACAAAATATACCACATGGTCAAGTTGCCTGTTGCACTCACTACCTTCACGTGTGTACCGATGTAACAGGCCAAATAGCTATCCCTGGCTGGTTCTTATCCTGGGTAGGAAGTAGCCTAAGACTACTTCGTACCCCGGGTAAGAACCAGCCCAGGCCATTTCTTATCCCTCCTGGCTGGGATATACCCCCTGTGTACACTTTGCTCACCCAACCAGTCTGTATCACATGGTGGTGGTAGTAATACTACTACTACTACTACTACTACTACAAGTACTACTACTACTACTACTACTACTACTACTACTACTACTAATAATAATAATAATGGGAATTTATATAACTCCTTCCAACGCTCAAGCCACTTTGCAAAAAAAAAGGTGATGTGATGATGTTTGTCAAAAAAGTGATGTGATGGAAGATCGGTGGCTGTGGGTCCATAGATGACTGATGAGGCCAATCCGGGCCCTGAAGTCTCGCCCACATGTGGGACACAAGTGAGTGGGTGCTGTTGTGGCAGTGGATGCTGCTGGGGCCTTGCGTACAACGCGCTTTCGGTGCGCTTAGGTGATGCGCCTGGCTTCAGCTGCACGGGCTTATGTGGTGATTATGCTGTGCCAAGCTGGACGGTCCAGAGCAAGTGTCTCATACGTGTTGATGTCGACGCCCAGGACTTTGAGGGACGCTTTGAAGCAGTCTTGGTAGCGTAGTTTCTTCTGTCCTCCAACTGAGCGCTTGCCCTGACACAGCAGCTGATTAGACAGTCGGCTGTCTGACGTTCTGACCACATGTCCAGCCAGCCCACTTGGCTTGTGCTTTCTGCAGAAGGGTTTAGACGCTGCAGAGGCCAGCTCGTTCCAGGACTTCCTTGTCGGGGACTTTGTCCTGCCACCTGATGTGGAGGAGTCTGCAGAGACAGCTCAAGTTCAGTTGTTTGGCGTGTCTGCCCCCCCGAATTATCTGAAAATTAAACCGCAAAACCATCATTTCATGGTGTGTGTGTGTGTGTGTGTGTGTGTGTGTGAATCAGAATCAGAATCAGAATAAGATGTCATGAAAACCGTGAATGAAAGGTTTGTAGACACAACAAAGTGTGTGTGTGTGTGTGTGTGTGTGTGTGTGTGTGTGTGTGTGTGTGTGTGTGTGTGTGTGTGTGTGTGTGTGTGTGTGTTCTTTGTCTCTGTTCTTGCTCTTTGATTTTTTTTAGTGGAGATACCTTTCTTCAACACCCTCTTTTTCTTTCTTGTTTCTCTTCTCAGTTTCTTCTTTCTTCCATGTTCATTATTTAAAAAAAAATATATTATTTAAAGTTTTATTCATCCTTTCACTCCAGTTGCTTATGGAGGACTGCTATCAAATGATACTTTTACGCCCAAAAGAAGACATTCAAATACTCAACACTATAACTTCATAAGAAAATACAAATGTACATATATGTGTTTCAAATAACAATTAGCATTTGAATGTG
>NC_134894.1:58297504-58305004 GCF_041734735.1 Babylonia areolata
TTTGTTTTTTTTTTTTTTTTTTTTGGGGGGTGGGGGGGGGGCTAGAAGGAGGAGGGTGGGGGCGTGTTGTTGTCAGTTTTTTCCTCCCGGCGTTGAGACAGCCACTTTCCGTTTTCGGGCGTAACCGGATGCTGCAAGGCTGTAGGAGATGCGGGAGGTGGTGGAGGTGGGGGGGCGGAGGGGGAGAGAGGGGGTGGGGGTGGGGAGGTCGGGGAAATGGGTGTGTGCATGTTGGGCGGGGGTGGGGGATAGGGGTGGGTGGGTGGGTGGGTGGGCGGTGGGTGAGGTGGGGACAAGGACTGTGTGTGTGTGTGCAGGAAGACAGAAGGTATGGCGGGTAAAAAACTGCTCAGTCAGTGACAGAGGAAGGTGGGGAGGAGGGATCGTTTATATAGAGTTGGGTGAGAGTTATTAGCCTGGAGAGGTGCTGTGTGGCGTATTATCTGGATGGAGCCGGAGGCGTGTTGCACGAGTGCTGGTTTGCAGTAAAAATAGGTTAGCAAAAAATAAAAATAAAATAAAATAAAAATAAAATAGAATATAAAAAAACACACCAAAAAACAAACAAACAAAAACCCCATCCTGGGTCACTCTATGGAAATCGGTAGTCCTATTTTAGCATCCTTAAAACCAGGAACCTATTTTACTATCAGTTTTTTTTTTTTTTTGCGCATGTATGAAACGATATTACCATGAGGAGACTATGTTTTATTTTATTTTATTTTATTTTTTTTTTTTTTTCGGTGAATTTCGACTCTGATTTTATACGTTATTTTACTCCGTTTTGATGGATGCGGATTCAGTCACTAAACTAAAGTGTGACCATCAAGGATTTTTCTGTTTTTTTAGTCCCTCAAAGGAGTGCCCGGTTAGCTCAGTCGGTAGAGCATGGGACTCTTAATCCCAGGGTCGTGGGTTCGTGCCCCACATTGGGCGTTTCGTTACAGGAGGAAGGTGGCAGAATGGTTAAGACGCTCAGCTGCCAATACAGAGAGTCCGTGAGGGTGTGGGTTCGAATCCCGCTCTCGCCCTTTCTCCTAAGTTTGACTGGAAAATCAAACTGAGCGTCTAGTCTTTCGGATGAGACGATAAACCGAGGTCCCGTGTGCAGCACGCACTTGGCGCACTGAAAAAGAACCCATGGCAACGAGAGTGTTGTCCTCTGGCGAAATTACGTAAAATGAAATCCACTTTCATATGTACACAAATATGTAAGCATGCACTCAAGGCCTGACTAAGCGCGTTGGGTCATGCTGCTGGTCAGGCATCTGCTCAACAGATGTGGTGTAGCGTGTATGGATTTGTCCGAACGCAGTGACGCCTCCTTGAGAAAGTGAAACTGAAACAGATGGCAACAATAATAATTAAAAAAATAATAAAAAGATTTAGGATGCTAAAATAGGACATCATGGAAATCTGTTCCCATCGATACAGCGTTGCGTTTCACCCTCGTTGTGGTTTCAGTATTAATAGGCTGTCTAAAAATAGAACCTTCCCACAAGCCAGTGTGCCTCCTGTGCACACTGAGGAACATGCTGTGAAGTGAAGCAGTTCACCGAGCATACTGCATCGTTCGTTTATTTTTTTTTATAGTCTGTTCATCTAAGATGGTGATATTAGACTGAAAATAAATGATATTATTATTATTATATTGTTGTTTTGTTGTTGTTGTTATTTGGATTATTATCATTCCTATCATAATGATGATTGTTAGTATTAATTAGAAATCGACATTTCTGTATATTCGAATGAAAAGGGGGGGGGGGCGGTTGAGGTGGAGGGGAGGGGGGAGGGGACTAGGAAAGGAAGAGAGAGAGAGAGAGGAGAGAGAGAGAGAGAGAGAGAGAGAGAGAGAGCAGAATGTGGAAAAGATAGAGTACAAATTGTAAAATGGAGAGGGTGAGTGTCAGTGATTGGAGAAAGAAAAACATAATATTGGAAGGGTGTAGTGTGTGAGAGGCGGGACGGGGGAAGCGGGATTTGGGGGGAAAAAAATCAAATATTGTATGCACTACTTCTGTAGATTATTTTTTTTTGAAAAGAGGTTCATGTGGGGACCTACAATAAACAACCAACTGGACTATTTCACATTCTGCAGTTGTGATCAGTGTCATGTGGGATTAATGCTTTTAATTTCTATCAAGAAGGGGACATGCGACGTCTAGTGAATATAAAACTCTGTGTGTGTGTGTGTGTGTGTGTGTGTGTGTGTGAGAGAGAGAGAGAGAGATTGCTCAGGGTGTTACAATTGCTTGCCTTTCATTTTAATTCTCCTACTCCATGAAAAGTAAATGAGGTTTTGTTATATACAATGACTAAGGGAAATAAACATTTATTCATTCATTCATCTATTAATGCATTGATTGATTGATTCATTCATTCATTCTTTTTGGCCATTTTTTATTTCTTATTTTTTTTTTTATTACAAAGTTCCCAATTTTCTCAATCTCAAGCAAACGAGCAGAGAAAAATAATGGCCAGATTCTTTGATTTTCTGATCGATACCAGCCATTGGACGTGTTTTGGCGTAGGCTTCTTAGAAATATAGGAAAGGATGCGTCTTGAACAGAGCGGTAATTGATCTACTTTTGTGCGGTGATCTTATATATTTTTTCTCCCCCTCCCCCCATTATTTATCGCCTAGATGTAGAATTAAAATGACAATGGTAGTTAAAGTTCGCGATACCTACTTTTGTGCAGTGATCTTTTTTTTTTTCTCCCCCTCCCCCCCCCCCCCCCCCCTCATTTATCGCCTAGGTGTAGAATTAAAATGACAATGGTAGTTAAAGTTCGCGATACCTACTTTTGTGCGGTGATCTTATATATTTTTTCTCCCCCTCCCCCCATTATTTATCGCCTAGATGTAGAATTAAAATGACAATGGTAGTTAAAGTTCGCGATACCTACTTTTGTGCGGTGATCTTTATTTTTTCTCCCCCTCCCCCCACCCTTTCCCCTCATTTATCGCCTAGATGTAGAATTAAAATGACAATGGTAGTTAAAGTTCGCGATACCTACTTTTGTGCGGTGATCTTTATTTTTTCTCCCCCCCTCCCCCCACCCTCCCCTCCCCCCTCATTTATCGCCTAGGTGTAGAATTAAAATGACAATGGTAGTTAAAGTTCGCGATACCTACTTTTGTGCGGTGATCTTTTTTCTTTTTTTTTTCTCCCCCTCCCCCCCACCCTTCCCCCCTCATTTATCGCCTAGGTGTAGAATTAAAATGACAATGGTAGTTAAAGTTCGCGATACCTACTTTTGTGCGGTGATCTTTTTTTTTTCTTCTCTCCCCCTTCCCCCACCCTCCCCCCCCTCATTTATCGCCTAGGTGTAGAATTAAAATGACAATGGTAGTTGCAGTTCACGATACCTACTTTTGTGCGGTGATATTTTTTTCTTTTTTTTTTCTCCCCCTCCCCCGACCCCTCCCTCCTCATTTATCGCCTAGGTGTAGAATTAAAATGACAATGGTAGTTTCAGTTCGCGATACCCAGAGGCAAAAGGATTCGCGAAAACACACACACACACACACACACACACACACACACACACACACAAGGACCGACTTGGTTATCTTACAGCGATGACAAGTTTTGCACACAAGGAGCCAGGCAGTCCTGTCAGCTAAAAAAAAAAAACAACAACAAAAAACGGAGCGCACGTGCATGGAGATCTTTCCTGTCATCACGGATCAGTCAGTCTTTCTGCCTGGTCCCAGAGAGAGAGAGAGAGACAAGAGTTTTATATAACTCTGAAAATGTGTCAGACCGTCGACATCCTCCGAGTTAGGAGAAAACCTGTTGCTGTATATTATATTCACAGTAGGCGGAAGGGGAGTGGGGGGTGGGGGGGGGGGGAGGGGGAAGGAAAGGAGAAACGGAACGTGTTTTGAAAGCAGAGGGAGAGAGGGAGAGAGAGAGGGAGGGGAGAGAGAGAGAGAGGAGTGGGTGGGTGGGGGAGGGGGCTTGGGAGGTGGGGGTGGTGGTGGGGGGCGGGGGGGGGTTGGGAGGGTTTCAGAGAATAAAGTACGTGTCGGACTTATTGGTTCTGGCAGATGAATGGGAATGGTCAGTGGATGAATGAATGCAGTGACAATAATTATTTTCTCTTATGATGTTGGACGTTCGCTCACGTCTGGCGCGCGACCAAGCCGATCATTGTCTGGGCAAGTCGTGCCCTGCGTTTGGTGATTCAATATACTTTGTCGTGGTCCTCTCTCAGGGACAGGATCTTCTCTGGCGGGTGGCGTCACGGCGACCTGACACTGAGAGAACGACGCCTAGTGCCTGAGGTGGAGATGAGGGACACACACACACACACACACACACACACACACACACACACACACACACACACACACACACACTGTGTCTCTATCTGTCTGTCTGTCTATCTGTCTCTGTCTCTGTCTATCTCTCTCTCTCTCCACCTATCTATATATCTATCTCTCTGTCCCTCGAGATAAACAAAAAGGGACCTAGGCCTATACATGAATAAACCACCTCTCTCTCTCTCTCTCTCTCTCTCTCTCTCTCTCCTCCTCCTCCTCCCCCTCCTCCTCCTCTTCTTCTTCTTCTTCTTCTTCTTCTTCTTCTTCTTCTTCTTCTTCTTCAGTATCTATCCCCTTCTCTCTCTGTCTCACACAAACTTTTTGCAACATCAGTACTTCTACAAAACCTGACGTAGCAAGGCGTTGTATCCAAACTTCCTTTCTAGAGAGGAAAATCATCTGTCCTAACCGCCTTGGGTGAGGAGACAAGCAGGTTCGATGCGCACAGGCCCAAACACTCCCACCATCACAAAGTGGCATCGGTTATTGATTGACTCTCTCTGACCAGTCAGCAGTTCGCTGGTACGCTGCAGTCATGGAATAACTCTGAACATGAAACAAATGTTGTACTCTTTGACCAGTCAGCAGTTCGCTGGTACGCTGCAGTCATGGAATAACTCTGAATATGAAACAAATGTTGTACTCTTTGACCAGTCAGCAGTTCCCTGGTACGCTGCAGTCATGGAATAACTCTGAACATGAAACAAATGTTGTACTCTTTGACCAGTCAGCAGTTCCCTGGTACGCTGCAGTCATGGAATAACTCTGAACATGAAACAAATGTTGTACTCTTTGACCAGTCAGCAGTTCGCTGGTACGCTGCAGTCATGGAATAACTCTGAATATGAAACAAATGTTGTTGGGTTGTGTTTTTTTGTATCATATGGTATACGTCACGCCTCTGTCCCGGTCTAACCAATCGGCTTGTGAGGAGACAGTGTACTTCTTTGTGTATGCATTTCCTTTTATCACAGCATATTTCTATGTGTGAAATTCGGGCTGCTCTCCCCAGGGAGAGCGCGTCGCTATACTACAGCGCCACCCCTTTTTTTTTCCTGCGTGCAGTTTTATTTATTTATTTTATTTTATTTTTTTATCGAAGTGGATTTTTCTACAGTATTTTGCCAGGAACAACCCTTTTGTTGCCGTGGGTTCTTTTTCATGCCCACCCCCAACACATATCTTGGCTAGCACAGCTCGACGGTTCATTGAACTGACAGACAAGTTGCCAACACTAATTTGGTCACAGAATGGGAAAGATCTTTGCCTATCACATGCTCTATTTCTGCAATGAAATGCAAATTCACTTGCCAGTCCATTTCTCTTCACTTCATACAACTGAACTGTTCCATGACAGAAACCACAAACAAGTTGAAATTCAATATTTGTATTCAAGATATTAATGTTTATGATTCTATGTCCTTCCAAATCAAGTTCTTCATCATCCAACACACTTTCGTTGTCACTGTCACTTGAATTGTTGTCAGAATCAGAACTACTGGCATCAATCAAGCCATAAACATTCAGCAGTTTCATCTTAGATCGAGTGGGCGTGGTCCTTTGTTTCACACTTGATGTACTTACAGCAGTATTATCCTCAGTTTCATCCACAGCAGTAGAAGTAGAACTTGAAGCAAAACAATAGTCATAAACGTCCATTTAATTTGTGAACCTGTTTCGATGAAACTTACGGGGGTTTTTTGTTGTTGTTTTTTGGGGTTTTTTGTTTGTTTTTTTTAACTGTACCTCGATTCTTTCGATCAGCTTACATGGTTATCGTAATTTCGAAAAAGCAAACTCAAATTAGAAACCAAAACAATGCACACAAAACTACAGCTAGTCAACACAGGCAGCAGCCATTTGCAAAGGGGAGGTAATGCTTGCAACGTCTCCCTGTGCCTTATTATTTGGGATCTTGCAGGGAGAGGCTAATTATTTACATTGGAAGGAAAAATTGTCATTTTTGGTCCAAAATGGTCGGGAAAAGTGTCATTTTTTTTATGGAGACCCCCTACTCTGTTTGTCGACTTGTATCTTAAAAAAAGTATTCATCACAGGAAAATATTGTCTTCTGATGTTTGAAAGAAGAATAAATCAGCTTTCTAACAATACCAGTTACATTGATGAATGAAGGAAAAAAACGATCTTTGTCAAAAATTTAGGTAGCAGTGGTCCCTGGTGTGTATGACATGTGTTCAAGAAGGATGGTTATAATTCACACACAGGGGATTTATTGAATAATTGAAACAAGTAAGCTTACAGAATACGATGGGAAGAAGAGGTATTGCAAACCAGCAAGCTTTTCACCATTCGGATCACACCACCACCCCCTACCCCTAACCCACCCACCCCTACCCCTCAGACCCATTCTCTCGAACCGCTCATATCACACACACACACACACACACACACACACACACACACACACACACACACACACACACACACACACACACACACACACACACACACACACACACACACACATATATATATACCAGGAACCCATAACCTATGTATAGCTTAGGAAACGTGTCAGAAAAAAAAAAGCTCACCAGCTGCAATGCATAGACCTGAACAAGTTTTGGCTGAGAGGTGGTACTTGAAAGATACTTGACTACCTCCACGAATCCGACTTGCTTCGGGAGTTTTTGCCAGAAGACAGACGTCTGGAGAGTGTGAGAGACATCGACAGAGAAGGCATGGTGGTGGTGGTGGTGGTGGTGTTGGAGGAGGCAGAAAGGAACAGGGCCATTATTTGTTGAGATGAAGGTTGCGCTAGCGTGCATGGAGTGAGTGACAGATGTAGAGAGAAAGTATTGGGGGTAAGGGGGTCTGGGGGGTGGGGGTGGGGGTGGGGGGAGGAGGGGGGTGGGGGGTAGATGTGGGGGAAAGGAGGAAACAGACCGACAAATAGACACAGAGTGCCACAGAGAGAGAGAGTGGGAGAGAGAGACAGAGAGAGAGAGAGAGAGAGAGAGGAGAGACAGACAGAGAGAGACAGAGAGAGAGAGACGGACAGACATAGACAGACAGTCTTTCAGTCAGTTTGAGAGAAAGAAAGAGAGAGAGGGGGGTGTATCTAAAGTCATTGAACTCAAATATATTTAATGCATATCGACCTTAGACCACCACAATACAAAGGGATACGAAAAGGGAACTGGGGAAAT
>NC_134894.1:58310004-58317504 GCF_041734735.1 Babylonia areolata
TCAGTTGTCGTCAGCCTGACACAGCAACACACTTCAGTCAGACACAGTCAGTTGCCGTCAGCCTGAGACAGCAACGCACTTCAGTCAGACACAGTTAGCTGCTGTCAGCCTGACACAGCAACACACTTCAGACACAGCCAGTTGTCGTCAGCCTGACACAGCAACGCACTTCAGTCAGACATAATCAGTTGTCGTCAGCCTGACACAGCAACGCACTTCAGTCAGACACAGCCAGTTGTCGTCAGCCTGACACAGCAACGCAGTTCAGTCAGACACAGCCAGTTGTCGTCAGACTGACACAGCAACGCACTTCAGTCAGACACAGCCAGTTGTCATCAGACTGACACAGCAACGCACTTCAGTCAGACACAGTCAGTTGTCGTCAGACTGACACAGCAACGCACTTCAGTCAGACACAGTTAGTTGCTGTCAGCCTGACACAGCAACTCATTTCAGTCAGACACAGTTAGTTGTCATCAGCCTGACAAAGCAACGCACTTCAGTCAGACACAGTTAGTTGTCGTCAGCCTGACACAGCAACGCACTTCAGTCAGACACAGCCAGTTGCCGTCAGCCTGACACAGCAACGCACTTCAGTCAGACACAGTCAGTTGTCGTCAGCCTGACACAGCAACTCACTTCAGCCAGACACAGTTGGTTGCTGTCAGCCTGACACAGCAACACACTTCATTCAGACACAGTTGGTTGCTGTCAGCCTGACACAGCAACACACTTCATTCAGACACAGTTAGTTGTCATCAGCCTGACACAGCAACACACTTCAGTCAGACACAGTTAGTTGCTGTCAGCCTGACACAGCAACACACTTCATTCAGACACAGTTAGTTGCTGTCAGCCTGACACAGCAACGCACTTCAGTCAGACATAATCAGTTGTCGTCAGCCTGACACAGCAACTCACTTCAGCCAGACACAGTTGGTTGCTGTCAGCCTGACACAGCAACACACTTCAGTCAGACACAGCCAGTTGTCATCAGACTGACACAGCAACGCACTTCAGTCAGACACAGCCAGTTGTCATCAGACTGACACAGCAACGCACTTCAGTCAGACACAGTCAGTTGCTGTCAGATAGAAACAATACGGCGCTCTCCAGACGGAAGCAACGAATGTTATCGGGATTCACGCTACTAGGTCCCTTGGACCAGCCATCTGTCTCAGCTGTCTACACAAGACAAATCTAAAAGCTTGGCTGAAGACGGTTGGAGGCGGCTGGTCACCAGTGTGTGAACACTTACCGCCAACATACATGGCGGGAAAGCGCAAACGTGACGTGCGCCCAATTCTCGGCCAGTTGCTGTCAGCTGCTGGCAGCAACTGGCTGGGCATAGTTTGAACATAGCCTCGCAAGGTAAGCCCCTTGCCCGTGCAGAACCAGAACCAGAACACTGATGAACATAACCAACGTGACTGAGCAGCAGTGCAGGATCTCCTGAAGTAGTTATTCTCATGGCGACCTGATTGAAGGACGCTGCAACGTGATGACGCTGAGACAGTGACATTCGCTTTGGGTGTGGCGGTGCTCTATGTTTCTCTGTGTCTGTCTGTTTATCTCTCTCTCTCTCTCTCTCTCTCTCTCTCTCTCTCTCTCTCTCTCTCTCCTCTCTGCCTCTCTCACTCTGTCTATCTCTCATTTCTGCCCCATCTCTTTCTCTATCCCCCTTCTCTCTCTGCCTATCATGGACTAGTCATCAAGCCTTTGAATCCGAGGTACCCTGGCAATGAATCCAGCCTTTCTAGAATCCCATTTTTGGGGAATCTTCAGTTCAGTCCTAATCGACGCCAGGCACGTAACACGCAGCTTGGATGCGACAGACTGTCATTATCTTTTGATTATAATGCAGATGGCAACTGAAGTGAAAAGTCGATGAAAGTAGGCTTTCGCTTTGGGTGTGGCGATGCTCTCTTACTCTCTGCGTCTCTCTCTGTTTTTGTGTCTGTCTGTCTGTCTGTCTGTCTGTCTGTCTGTCTCTCTCTCTCTCTCTCTCTCTCTCTCTCTCTCTCTCTCTCATATCTGCCACCTCTCTTTCTCTATCCCCCTTCTGTCTCTACCTATCATGGACTCGTCATCAAACCTTTGAAGCCGAGGTATCCAGGCAATGAATCCGGACCTTCCAGAATCCCATTTGGGGGCGATCTTTTGTCCTAATCGACGCCAGGCACGTAATACGCAGCTTGGACGCGACAGGCCCTAACAGCGATTTCCAGGGATGTGGAAAGGCTATTGATTGTTCCCTCGGCATCAGCACATCTGCTGCACTGCGGCCATGGAATATAACTCTACAGCCTAAAACTTTTCATCCTTTGGTACGTCACGCCTGCGTCGGTCTGTCCGGTGTGTCTTGCGTGGAGATACCGTACTTCTGTCTCGTGGTACGTGGGTTTTCTGCTTTGAATGCAAATGAGGCTGGTTCCTTGATGTCTGTAGAACTGGACAAGGATACCATCTGGCTGTCCTGCCTTCCTTCCCTGATCCTGTTGTCGCCTTCAGTGGCTGGTGCTCTTGGCATTGAGTCCTGGCCTTTCTACGGGCAGGGCAGACTGGAAAGCCAGCATCCTATTTACTTCACCCGTGTTTTCACGGACAATAAACCCACCAGCGGATACAGAAGAAACTGGGTTCACCTGCAGCATTGCACCTAACAACACAGGGCCCAGAATAACGCCACCGTTGTCAGCACGAGAAAGCAAGTGACCTTTACAATCTCTTTTCAACTTTGCGTCTGCTTATATAATGGACACGATATTCATAATGCACGGAGACTGTCATTATCTTTTGATTATAATGCAGATGGCGACTGAAGTGAAAAGTCGATGAAAGTAGGCTTTCGCTTTGGGCGTGGCGATGCTCTCTTAATCTCTGTGTCTATCTCTGTTTTTGTCTGTCTGTCTGTCCGTCTCTCTCTCCCTCTCTCTCTCTCTCTCTCTCTCTCTCTCTCTCTCTCTCTCTCTCTCTTATCTGCCACCTCTCTTTCTCTACCCCCTTCTCTCTCTACCTATCATGGGCTAGTCATCAAACCTTTGAATCCGAGGTATCCAGGCAATGAATCCGGACCTTCCAGAATCCCATTTGGGGGCGATCTTTAGTCCTAATCGACGCCAGGCACGTAACACACAGCTTGGATGTGACAGGCCCTAACGGCAATTCCCAGGGATGTGGAAAGGCTATTGATTGTTCCATCGGCATCAGCACATCTGCTGCACTGCGGCCATGGAATATAACTCTACAGCCTAAAACTTTTCACCCTTTGGTACGTCACGCCTGCGTCGGTCTGTCCGGTGTGTCTTGCGTGGAGATACCGTACTTCTGTCTCGTGGTACGTGGGTTTTCTGCTTTGAATGCAAATGAGGCTGGTTCCTTGATGTCTGTAGAACTGGACAAGGATACCATCTGGCTGTCCTGCCTTCCTTCCCTGATCCTGTTGTCGCCTTCAGTGGCTGGTGCTCTTGGCATTTAGTCCTGGCCTTTCTACAGGCAGGGCAGACTTGAAAGCCAGCATCCTATTTATTTCACCCGTGTTTTCACGGACAATAAACCCACCAGCGGATACAGAAGAAACTGGGTTCACCTGCAGCATTGCACCTAACAACACAGGGCTCAGAATAACGCCACCGTTGTCAGCACGAGAAAGCAAGTGACCTTTACAATCTCTTTTCAACTTTGCGTCTGCTTATATAATGGACACGATATTCATAATGCACGGAGACTGTCATTATCTTTTGATTATAATGCAGATGGCGACTGAAGTGAAAAGTCGATGAAAGTAGGCTTTCGCTTTGGGCGTGGCGATGCTCTCTTAATCTCTGTGTCTATCTCTGTTTTTGTCTGTCTGTCTGTCCGTCTCTCTCTCCCTCTCTCTCTCTTATCTGTCACCTCTCTTTCTCTATCCCCCTTCTCTCTCTACCTATCATGGGCTAGTCATCAAACCTTTGAAGCCGAGGTATCCAGGCAATGAATCCGGACCTTCCAGAATCCCATTTGGGGGCGATCTTTAGTCCTAATCGACGCCAGGCACGTAACACACAGCTTGGATGCGACAGGCCCTAACGGTAATTTCCAGGGATGTGGAAAGGCTATTGATTGTTCCATCGGCATCAGCACATCTGCTGCACTGCGGCCATGGAATATAACTCTACAGCCTAAAACTTTTCACCCTTTGGTACGTCACGCCTGCGTCGGTCTGTCCAGTGTGTCTTGCGTGGAGATACCGTACTTCTGTCTCGTGGTACGTGGGTTTTCTGCTTTGAATGCAAATGAGGCTGGTTCCTTGATGTCTGTAGAGCTGGACAAGGATACCATCTGGCTGTCCTGCCTTCCTTCCCTGATCCTGTTGTCGCCTTCAGTGGCTGGTGCTCTTGACATTGAGTCCTGGCCTTTCTACGGGCAGGGCAGACAGAAAACCCAGCATCCTATTTATTTCATCCGTGTGTTCGCGGACATGAAAGTCTCCAGCGGAAACAGAAAGAACTGGGTTTGCCTGCAGCACAGCGCCTAACAACACACAGCTCAGAATATCTCCACCTTTATCAGTGCGAGAAAGCAAGTGACCTTTACAATCTCTTTTCAACTTTGCGTCTGCTTATATAATGGACACGATATTCATAATGCACGGAGACTATCATTATCTTTTGATTATAATGCAGATGGTGACTGAAGTGAAAAGTCGATGAAAGTAGGCTTTCGCTTTGGGCGTGGCGATGCTCTCTTAATCTCTGTGTCTATCTCTGTTTTTGTCTGTCTGTCTGTCCGTCTCTCTCTCTCTCTCTCTCTCTCTCTCTCTCTCTCTCTCATATCTGCTACCTCTCTTTCTCTATCCCCCTTCTCTTTCTACCTATCATGGACTCGTCATCAAACCTTTGAAGCCGAGGTATCCAGGCAATGAATCCAGACCTTCCAGAATCCCATTTTGGTGGGAATCTTCAGTCCTAACCGACGCCAGGCACGTAATACGCAGCTTGGATGCGACAGGCCCTAACGGCGATTTCCAGGGATGTGGAAAGGCTATTGATTGTTCCCTCGGCATCAGCACATCTGCTGCACTGCAGCCATGGAATATAACTCTACAGCCTAAAACTTTTCACCCTTTGGTACGTCACGCCTGCGTCGGTCTGTCCAGTGTGTTTTGCGTGGAGATACGGTACTTCTGTCTCGTGGTAAGTGGCTTTCCTGCTTTGAATGCAACTGAGGCTGGTTCCTTGATGTCTGTAGAACTGGACAAGGATACCATCTGGCTGTCCTGCCTTCCTTCCCTGATCCTGTTGTCGCCTTCAGTGGCTGGTGCTCTTGGCATTGAGTCCTGTCCTTTCTACAGGCAGGGCAAACAGAAAACCCAGCATCCTATTTATTTCATCCGTGTGTTCGCGGACATGAAACTCTCCAGCGGAAACAAAAAGAACTGGGTTTTCCTGCAGCACAGAAAGAACTGGGTTTGCCTGCAGCACAGCGCCTAACAACACACAGCTCAGAATAGCTCCACCTTTATCAGTGCGAGAAAGCAAGTGACTTTTATAATCTGTTTTCAACTTAGCATTTTCATAATGGACACGATAATGTCCGTGTCTTCTGATTTAGAAAGTAAACCATTATGCACAGAGACTATCAGAATATTTTGAATGCAATGCAGATAGCGACTGTAGTGAAAAGTCGATAAAGTAGGCTTTTGCTTTTGGTGTGGTGATGCTTTCTGTCTCTCTGTGTCTGTCTGTGTTTCTGTTTGTCTGTCCCTCCCCCCGCCCCCCTCTCTCTCTCCCCTACCTTCCCCCTCTCTTTCTCTTTTATCTCTCTCTCTCTCTCTCTCTCTCTCTCTCTCTCTACCTATTACGGACTAGTCATCAAACCTTTTAAGCCCAGGTATCCAGGCAATGAATCCAGACCTTCCAGAATCCCATTTTGGGGGAATCTTCAGTCCAAATCGACGCTGGGCACGTAACACACAGCTTGGATGCGACAGGCCCTAACGGCAATTTCCAGGGATAGGGAAAGGCTATTGATTGTTCACTCGGCATCAGCACATCTGCTGCACTGCGGCCATGGAATATAACTCTACAGCCTAAAACTTTTCACCCTTTGGTACGTCACGCCTGTGTCGGTCTGTCCGGTGTGTCTTGCGTGGAGATACCGTACTTCTGTCTCGTGGTACGTGGGTTTTCTGCTTTGAATGCAAATGAGGCTGGTTCCTTGATGTCTGTAGAACTGGACAAGGATACCATCTGGCTGTCCTGCCTTCCTTCCCTGATCCTGTTGTCGCCTTCAGTGGCTGGTGCTCTTGACATTGAGTCCTGGCCTTTCTACGGGCAGGGCAGACTGGAAAGCCAGCATCCTATTTACTTCACCCGTGTTTTCACGGACAATAAACCCACCAGCGGATACAAAAAAAAAAAAACTGGGTTCACCTGCCGCATTGCACCTAACAACACAGAGCCCAGAATAACGCCACCGTTGTCAGCGCGAGAAAGCAAGTGACCTTTACAATCTCTTTTTCAACGTTGCGTCTGTCTATATAATGGACACAATATTGTACTTGTTTCTTATTTGGAATGTAAAGCATAATGCATGGAGACTGTCACAATCTTTTGATAATAATGCAGATGGAGACTGAAGTGAAAAGTCGATGCGATGAAAGTAGGCTGTTGCTTTGGGTGTGGCGATGCTTTCTGTCTCTCTGAGTCCATCTCTGTTTTTGTCTGTCTGTCTGTCTGTCTGTCTCTCTCTCTCTCTCTCTCTCTCTCTCTCTTTCTCTCTCTTATCTGCCACCTCTCTTTCTCTATCCCCCTTCTCTCTCTACCTATCATGGGCTAGTCATCAAACCTTTGAATCCGAGGTATCCAGGCAATGAATCCGGACCTTCCAGAATCCCATTTGGGGGCGATCTTTAGTCCTAATCGACGCCAGGCACGTAACACGCAGCTTGGATGCGACAGGCCCTAACGGCAATTTCCAGGGATGTGGAAAGGCTATTGATTGTTCCCTCGGCATCAGCACATCTGCTGCACTGCGGCCATGGAATATAACTCTACAGCCTAAAACTTTTCACCCTTTGGTACGTCACGCCTGTGTCGGTCTGTCCGGTGTGTCTTGCGTGGAGATACCGTACTTCTGTCTCGTGGTATGTGGTTTTCTGCTTTGAATGCAAATGAGGCTGGTTCCTTGATGTCTGTAGAACTGGACAAGGATACCATCTGGCTGTCCTGCCTTCCTTCCCTGATCCTGTTGTTGCCTTCAGTGGCTGGCGCTCTTGGCATTGAGTCCTGGCCTTTCTACGGGCAGGGCAGACTGGAAAGCCAGCATCCTATTTACTTCACCCGTGTTTTCACGGACAATAAACCCACCAGCGGATACAGAAGAAACTGGGTTCACCTGCAGCATTGCACCTAACAACACAGGGCCCAGAATAACGCCACTGTTGTCAGCACGAGAAAGCAAGCGACCTTTACAATCTCTTTTTCAACGTTGCGTCTGTCTATATAATGGACACGATAT
>NC_134894.1:58322504-58330004 GCF_041734735.1 Babylonia areolata
AACACAAATGAGGCGGTGGGGTGGGGTGGGGTGGGGTAGGGGTATAGTTTAGGGGTGGAGGTGGGGTAATGAGGTGCCGAGATGTGGCGCGATGCTCTGTCGCCAGGAGTGAGATTGTACGAGCGTTTGTTTTTGTAGGCAAAAAAAAAAAAGTTTGTGTTTTTTGCAATGATGGGGATTTTGCCACTGTCTTTGCAGAAACTGTTCCACTGCAACAGCATTGCTTTCTTTTTTTTATTTATTTTTTTTCTGCTGACTAGTTGTGGTTAAGTAAAAAGTACAGGCTGTGTAAATTAAGATTTGTCCAACAAAAAGTCCTCTGCGCGACTGTTTTGGATAGAAACACGTCCATCCAAGCCCAGCATTGACTGTTTCATCGCCACCAACAATCAAAGCATTTCTACTTCTTCTTCTACTTGTCCTTGTTCTTATTGTTCTTCTTGTTCTTGTTCTTGTTTTTCTTGTCCCTTTTCTTCTTCTTCTTCTTCTTCTTCTTTTTCTTCTTCTTCCGGGCCTTTTTCTTCTTCTGGTCCTTCTTCTTCTGGTTCTCCTCCTCCTCCTCCATGTTTTCCTTGATCTTTGCTTCTCTCTGACAGACACATCATCTACTGGCAATGTGTGAATGACCCCGATGGATACGCCGGTTAGATAGTCTCGACCAAACAAACCATCAAAGAATGGCTCTATACCTCAATTTAAAAAAAAAAAATGTTTTTCAGCCACTTGGTTTGATTCCATGCGGGCTTGGAAGACCTTGAAGGGGCAGCATTTCGAACAGAGCGGTGATTAACTCACTCAGTACGGCCAGTCCTCTCTTCTCCTCTACACAGACCCCTCGGATGTCCAGTGGGTGTCTCAATGACCCAACCTTTAGCTTCCGTCGTCAGAATTGTGGTATTCTTTGTCAACATTCACCTCTTCAGTGTAAGAGCCTTCCGCTTGTAATATTTTGATGGTGGTAACTGGGGTGAAACGCTGTTAACGTCGTCTCTTTCGCCGTTCGTATGGAGAGAGTTAAAATAGATTGTTGCGATGCTTTCCTTTGTGAATTTTTCTTTTGTTTCCCCCCCCTGACTTTGGGTACAAGGGCCCACAAGAGCTCTTTCGTTACAAGGAAAAACCAGGGCAAGAGCTTCACGTAGAATACGGACTGACATGGTTGTGTTGCAGTGAGTGCAAGTGTTGCGCCGACTGTGTAAACTAACCCTGTTACTCCGTAACGAAGCGCACGTGCACAAATATATTCGCTGTCACCGTGCATCAGTCTTTCTTGGCCTAGGAAGAAAACGCGCATCATCAACCCTCGAAGGATGTCAGTATAGACGGCCCAAAGTTGGAACCCAGTTATTTGTACACATGTGCGCAAAGAAAGTGAAATATATAATAAAAGAGAGAATGCGCTTGTACACAAAGAGAGAGAGAGAGAGAGAGAGGGGGGTAGGGTGCGGGGTGGGGGGGGGGGGGGTGGGGGGCGGGGGCTTTCTGAAAAGAAACTCTGGAGTGTGAGCGGGATAACAACATGTTGGAGAAGTCAAAATAAAAGAATCAACTTCGAAGAATTGTCAGTGTTATGAACTGATGACAGGGCGAGCCACATCAATGATAATGACGTCACTGTAAGATCCCCCCCCCCCCCAGCCGCACCCTACCAAGCATGTGCCATGGTCTGGATTAAAAAAAGCAAAAACAAAAAAACAAGTTTCTACTGTCATATATATATTTTTTTTACCGGTGTTTCGGTTTTTCCCGACTAATATTGCATACATGATTCTCATGGGCCTGGTTTTCAACCAGAAACATAATTATGAAAAGAACCATGGAGTTTAGCCATGTCACATTGTCTCGCATATTGGTGGATCTACATATGATATTATAACCACCGTCTTTCCAAATTATCAGCAGGAAATAAAGTTGTCTACGTCGTGTACGTGCTATCATTAAGGTGATATCAGTTTCGATTTCTCCTGAACGTTTGGGCTGGCGGTAAGATAAGTGTCAAAGTCTTCGGTATCGGCAGATAGATGGTGATTATCACTGGTGGAATGTAGTGGACAGATGGTGCTTATCACTGGTGGAATGTTGTGGATATTGGCAAATAGATGGTGCTTATCACTGGTGGAATGTTGTGGATATTGGCAAATAGATGGTGCTTATCACTGGTGGAATGTAGTGGACAGATGGTGATCATCACTGGTGGAATGTTGTGGATATTGGCAAATAGATGGTGCTTATCGCTGGTGGAATGTAGTGGACAGATGGTGATCATCACTGGTGGAATGTTGTGGATATTGGTAAATAGATGGTGCGTATCACTGGTGGAATGTAGTGGACAGATGGTGCTTATCAGTGGTGGAATGTAGTGGATATTGGCAAATAGATGGTAATTATCACTGGTGGAATGTAGTGGACAGATGGTGCTTATCACTGGTTGAATGTAGTGGATAGATGATGCTTATCACTGGTGGAATGTAGTGGATATTGGCAAATAGATGGTGCTTATCACTGGTGGAATGTAGTGGATATTGGCAAATAGATGGTGCTTATCACTGGTGGAATGTAGTGGATATTGGCAAATAGATGGTGCTTATCACTGGTGGAATGTAGTGGACAGATGGTCATTATCACTGGTGGAATGTAGTGGATAGATGGTGCTTATCACTGGTGGAATGCAGTGGATAAATGGTGGGTATCACTGGTGGAATGTAGTGGATAGATGGTGCTTATCACTGGTGGAATGTAGTGTACAGATGGTGCTTATCACTGGTGGAATGTAGTGTACAGATGGTGCTTATCACTGGTGGAATGTAGTGTACAGATGGTGCTTATCACTGGTGGAATGTAGTGGATATTGGCAAATAGATGGTGCTTATCACTGGTGGAATGTAGTGGATATTGGCAAATAGATGGTGCTTATCACTGGTGGAATGCAGTGGATATTGGCAAATAGATGGTGATTATCACTGGTGGAATGTAGTGGATATTGGCAAATAGATGGTGCTTATCACTGGTGGAATGTAGTGGATATTGGCAAATAGATGGTGCTTATCACTGGTGGAATGTAGTGGATATTGGCAAATAGATGGTGCTTATCACTGGTGGAATGTAGTGGATATTGGCAAATAGATGGTGATTATCACTGGTGGAATGCAGTGGATATTGGCAGATAGATGGTGATTATCGCTGGTGGAATGTAGTGGACAGAAGGTGATCATCACTGTTGGGATGTAGTGGTTACCGGCACACAGATAATGATCATCACTGGTGGAATGTAGTGGACAGATGGTGCTTATCACTGGTGGAATGTAGTGGATATCGGCAAATAGATGGTGATATATATATACTATGACCAACAGAACAGCACAGGAGGCAACTGCTGTTCCGACTATTTGGGCTAGAATTTGATTATAGTGGAGAGTGTCTTGCCCAAGTTACATCCCCACTCTTTTGGCCAAGAGGGTTTTAGGGCAGTCGGCGTTGGGATGGATGGTTCCCAAAGGCCAACTAGCCCACAAGGCTGCAGCACTAAGATGATATTAACTGGTGGAATACAGTGGAGATGACTGCTCCTCAGAGGACGGTAACTTTGTCTGGCTGAAAATGAAGGTTTCTTTGCCTTTTTTTTGTTTGTTTGTTTGTTTTTTTCTCGTAAAGAAATTCAATTGAGAGCGGTCTTTATATGTTTAATTATACTAGACGCTGCTGAACATAAAAAAAAGAAAAGTGACTCACTCAGCACCTAGGGCAGGATCTCCTTTGGTGGGTGGCCTGAAAGTTACTTGACACTAAACAGTCCCTGTGGAATGACAGCGCTCGATGTGTGACACGACAACTGTCTTCGGGTCTGGCTGTGCATGAGAGGGTGAAAACACGGGACGCACACTGTCTCTCTGTCTATCTTCTCCACGGACTGGTCATCCAAGCTTTGAATTTGATTTGATTTGATTTGATATGGATACTTCGGTCGGAGACAAGCTCTAAGCGCTCTGCACATATGTTGACCTGAGAGATCGAAAAAAAAAAATCCACTCTTTACATACCAGGCGCTGTTACCGAGATTCGAACCCGGGGACACCTCAGATAGAAAACCCAACGCTTTACCACTCGGCTATTGAGCGTCAACTTGAGCCGTCTGGGCAAGGAATCCAGACTTGCTAGGGTGTTGCATGTTGTGTGAAAAATCTTCATCCTCATCGACACTGAGCACGATACAAAGCAGCTTGGATGCGACACAGCCCAATTCAGCAGTTCAGGGATGGGAAAAGGTTATCGATTGGCTGGCCACCAGAGAGACCAAGCAGAAAGATTGGCCACTTGGCATCAGTGCTGTGCCGCACCACATGTGTCCATGGAATAACTATGCAGCCTAAAACTTCTTTTTTTTTTCTTACGGTATTGTACCTCCTGCCTGTGTCAGTCTGGCCAGCGTGGCTTGCGTGGACATACATTGCTTCTTTCTCGTGGTTCGTGGGACCTCGTCTTTGAACCCGAATGAAACTGGTTTCTTGATGTCCGTAGAACTGGACAAGGATACCATCTCTGTCTGTGTCCTGTCTTGATGTCCGTAGAACTGGACAAAGATACCATCTCACTGTCCTGTCTTGATGTCCGTAGAACTGGACAAGGATACCATCTCTCTGTCCTCTCTTGATGTCCGTAGAACTGGACAAGGATACCATCTCGCTGTCCTCTCTTGATGTCCATAGAACTGGACAAGGATATCATCTCACTGTCCTCTCTTGATGTCCGTAGAACTGGACAAGGATACCATCTCGCTGTCCTCTCTTGATGTCCGTAGAACTGGACAAGGATACCATCTCGCTGTCCTGTCTTGATGTCCGTAGAACTGGACAAGGATACCATCTCTGTGTCCTGTTTTGATGTCCGTAGAACTGGACAAGGATACCATCTCTGTCTTCTGTTTTGATGTCTGTAGAAGTGGACAAGGATACCATCTCTGTGTCCTGTTTTGATGTCCATAGAACTGGACAAGGATACCATCTCGCTGTTCTCTCTTGATGTCCGTAGAACTGGACAAGGATACCATCTAGCTGTCCTCTCTTGATGTCCGTAGAACTGGAAAGGATACCATCTCTGTGTCCTGTCTTGATATCCGTAGAACTGGACAAGGATACCATCTCGCTGTCCTGTCTTGATGTCCGTAGAACTGGACAAGGATACCGATACCATCTCGCTGTTCTCTCTTGATGTCCGTAGAACTGGACAAGGATACGATATCGCTGTCCTCTCTTGATGTCCGTAGAACTGGACAAGGATACCATCTCTGTGTCCTGTCTTGATGTCCGTAGAACTGGACAAGGATACCATCTCACTGTCCTCTCTTGATGTCCGTAGAATTGGACAAGGATACCATCTCACTGTCCTCTCTTGATGTCCGTAGAACTGGACAAGGATACCATCTCACTGTCCTCTCTTGATGTCCGTAGAACTGGACAAGGATACCATCTCTGTGTCCTGTCTTGATGTCCGTAGAACTGGACAAGGATATCATCTCTGTCTGTGGCCTATCCTGATGTCCGTAGAACTGGACAAGAATATCATCTCTGTCTGTGTCCTGTCTTGATGTCTGTAGAACTGGACAAGGATATCATCTCTGTCTGTGTCCTGTCTTGATGTCTGTAGAACTGGACAAGGATACCATCTCTGTGTCCTGTCTTGATATCCGTAGAACTGGACAAGGATACCATCTCACTGTCCTGTCTTGATGTCCGTAGAACTGGACAAGGAGACCATCTCGCTGTCCTCTCTTGATGTCCGTAGAACTGGACAAGGATACCATCTCTGTGTCCTCTCTTGATGTCCGTAGAACTGGACAAGGATACCATCTCTGTGTCCTCTCTTGATGTCCGTAGAACTGGACAAGGATACCATCTCGCTGTCCTCTCTTGATGTCCGTAGAACTGGACAAGGATACCATCTCACTGTCCTCTCTTGATGTCCGTAGAACTGGACAAGGATACCATCTCTGTGTCCTGTTTTGATGTCCGTAGAACTGGACAAGGATACCATCTCTGTGTTCTGTTTTGATGTCTGTAGAAGTGGACAAGGAGACCATCTCGCTGTCCTCTCTTGATGTCCGTAGAACTGGACAAGGATACCATCTCTGTGTCCTCTCTTGATGTCCGTAGAACTGGACAAGGATACCATCTCTGTGTCCTCTCTTGATGTCCGTAGAACTGGACAAGGATACCATCTCGCTGTCCTCTCTTGATGTCCGTAGAACTGGACAAGGATACCATCTCACTGTCCTCTCTTGATGTCCGTAGAACTGGACAAGGATACCATCTCTGTGTCCTGTTTTGATGTCCGTAGAACTGGACAAGGATACCATCTCTGTGTTCTGTTTTGATGTCTGTAGAAGTGGACAAGGATACCATCTCTGTGTCCTGTTTTGATGTCCGTAGAACTGGACAAGGATACCATCTCGCTGTTCTCTCTTGATGTCCGTAGAACTGGACAAGGATACCATCTAGCTGTCCTCTCTTGATGTCCGTAGAACTGGAAAGGATACCATCTCTGTGTCCTGTCTTGATATCCGTAGAACTGGACAAGGATACCATCTCGCTGTCCTGTCTTGATGTCCGTAGAACTAGACAAGGATACCATCTCGCTGTCATCTCTTGATGTCCGTAGAACTGGACAAGGATACCATCTCGCTGTCCTGACTTGATGTCCGTAGAACTGGACAAGGATACCATCTCTGTGTCCTGTCTTGATGTCCGTAGGACTGGACAAGGATACTATCTCGCTGTCCTCTCTTGATGTCCGTAGAACTGGACAAGGATACCATCTCACTGTCCTCTCTTGATGTCCATAGAACTGGACAAGGATACCATCTCACTGTCCTCTCTTGATGTCCGTAGAACTGGACAAGGATACCATCTCTGTGTCCTGTCTTGATGTCCGTAGAACTGGACAAGGATACCATCTCACTGTCCTCTCTTGATGTCCGTAGAACTGGACAAGGATACCATCTCGCTGTCCTCTCATCCTTTCTGCCACTACTGTCGCCTTCATTGGCTGGTGTACTTGGCATAGATATTCAGTTCAGTTACTCAAGGAGGCGTCACTGCGTTCGAGCAAATCCATACACGCTACACCCCATCTGCCAAGCAGATGCCTGACCAGCAGTGTAACCCAACGCGCTCAGTCAAGCCTTGAAATGTACACAGTGACTGAAAATGTAAAGTCAGCAAAAGCCGTGGAAGACTGTCTGTGTTGAGGAGGGGGCGGGGGAGAGGAAAGGGGGCTGGGGGGGGGGGGGGGGGGGGGTCGGGGAGTTGGGGCGGGGGGTCGGGGGCGACTGAGGAAGGGAGGCTGGACTAAAAAAAAAAAAAAAAAAAAAAAAAAGCGAATGATCGATCATTTCAAATGGAGGTCCACATTCTGCGTCGATCTCAATCTGTCCGCGCTGTCTGGGTTGAGACTCTTCTTTACGACTTTCTTTATGACTGATTCCCATTCAACGGGCTACCAAGAGAA
>NC_134894.1:58342504-58357504 GCF_041734735.1 Babylonia areolata
GTCAGAACACACACACACACACACACACACACACACACACACACACACACACACACACACACACACACACACACACGTCTGTCTGTCTGTCTGTCTCTGTCTCTCTCTCTCTCGTTTCTTTTTTTTTTTTTTTTTTTTTTTTTTTGTCGTTTGTCTCTGTCTACATATCTGTTTGTTTATCGTCTTCTCTTTCTATCAGTCGTTCCGTCTATTCTGTCTGTCTGTCACTAGTATTAGTCTGTCTCTGTTGTTGCTGTTGTTGTTGTTGTTGTTTCTCCTCCACAGGAGGAAGGTGGCAGAATGGTTAAGACGCTCAGCTGCCAATACAGAGAGTCCGTGAGGGTGTGGGTTCGAATCCCGCTCTCGCCCTTTCTCCTAAGTTTGACTGGAAAATCAAACTGAGCGTCTAGTCTTTCGGATGAGGCGATAAACCGAGGTCCCGTGTGCAGCACGCACTTGGCGCACTGAAAAAGAACCCATGGCAACGAGAGTGTTGTCCTCTGGCGAAATTACGTAAAATGAAATCCACTTTCATAGGTACACAAATATGTAAGCATGCACTCAAGGCCTGACTAAGCGCGTTGGGTTATGCTGCTGGTCAGGCATCTGCTCAACAGATGTGGTGTAGCGTGTATGGATTTGTCCGAACGCAGTGACGCCTCCTTGAGAAACTGAAACTGAAACTAAACTGAAACTCTCCTCCACTTACTCCTACGCCTTCTTCTGCTCCAACACCTTCTCATCGCTGAAGGAGACTCAATCAAACGGAATACTGGAAGACACCCTCCCCGCACCCCCCCCCCCCCCCCCCCCCCCCACACACACACACACAAACACACCACAGGCGTCTAAGTTTAATCTTTCCTACCTGGTAACAGAGAGACACTGGAAATACTAAAAGGGGGTGTGAGTGAGGTGGACGGGGAGGGGTGTGTGTGTGGAGGATTGGGTAACGGAGAGAGAGAGAGAGAGAGAGGGGGGGGGAGGGTTGTGTAGAGGGGGGAATTATGGGGGGGAAGGGAAGGTGGAATGGTGAGAACAATTGGGGGGATGGTGGCGGTAGGGGGGGGGGGGGCGGGATCGGGGGGATCGAGGGGGGGTTGTGGGAGGGGGGCGGGAGGGGGATCGGGGGGATCGAGGGGGGTTGTGGGAGGGGGGCGGGAGGGGGGATCGGGGGGATCGAAGGGGGTCGTGGGTTGGGGGCGGGAGGGAGGATCGGGGGGATCGAGAGGGGGGTTGTGGGAGGGGGGGCGGGAGGGGGGATCGGGGGGATCGAGAGGATCGAGGGGGGTTGTGGGAGGGGGGCGGGAGGGGGATCGGGGGGATCGAGGGGATCGAGGGGGGGGGGGGGGTTGTGGGAGGGGGGCGGGAGGGGGGATCGAGAGGATCGAAGGGATCGAGGGGGGGATGTGGGAGGGGGGGCGGGAGGGGGATCGGGGGGATCGAGTGGGGGTTGTGGGAGGGGGGGCGGGAGGGGGATCGGGGGGATCGAGGGGATCGAGGGGGGGTTGTGGGTTGGGGGCGGGAGGGGGGATCTAAAGGATCGAGGGGATCGAGGGGGTTGTGGGAGGGGGCGGGAGGGGGGATCGAGAGGATCGAGGGGATCGAGGGGGGGTTGTGGGAGGGGGGCGGGAGGGGGGATCGGGGGGATCGAGGGGATCGAGGGGGGGTTGTGGGTTGGGGGCGGGAGGGGGGATCGAAAGGATCGAGGGGATCGAGGGGATTGTGGGAGGGGGGCGGGAGGGGGGATCGAGAGGATCGAGGGGATCGAGGGGGGGTTGTGGGAGGGGGGCGGGAGGGGGGATCGGGGGGATCGAGGGGATCGAGGGGGGGTTGTGGGTTGGGGGCGGGAGGGGGGGATCGAAAGGATCGAGGGGGGGTCGTGGGTTGGGGGCGGGAGGGGGGATCGAGAGGATCAAGAGGATCGAGAGGATCGAGGGGGGGGTTGTGGGAGGGGGGCCGTGGTGGGGGTCGAGGGGGGTTGTGGGAGGGAGGCGGGGGGGGAGGGAGGGTAGGGCGAGGGGCTGGGGGAATGATCGATAATCGATCTGCTTTTCTTATAGACGAGGGGATTTGGGCGGGCTGTCTGTCTGTCTGTCTGTCTGTCTGTCTGTCTGTCTGTCTGTCTGCGTCTGTCTTCTCTTCTCTTTCACTATTTTTGTTCATGTGTAAATGCCCACCTGTGTGTATGTATGTATGTATTAAGTATGTCCCGTGTGTATGCATGTATGTGTGTGTGTGTGTGTGTGTGTGTGTGTGTGTGTGTGTGTGCGTGTGTGTGTGTGTGTGTGTGTGTGTGTGTGTGTGTGTGTGTGTGTGTGTGTGCGTGTGTGTGTGTGTGCGTGTGTGTGTGTGTGTGTGTGTGTGTGCGCGTGCATGCGTGCGCGTGTCATTTTTAGTAATATATACCCTTTTTTTGTTGGGACGTTTTCATTTGTAAATATTGTTGTGCAATACCCTATTGTCTTAACATAAGTATGTGTGTGTGCGTTCTGGGAGGGGGGGGGGTATGCTAGTGTTTACAACGAGCCTGTGATTGCACAACTTAATTTCCATGTGGATTAATAAAGTGTTTTTGATTGATTGATTGATTGGCAGAAGGGGGGGGGGGGGGACAGACAGATAAACAAATATATATGACATATACAGAGACACAGAGAGTAATCGAACACGAACAACAGAGAGAGAGAGAGAGAGAGAGGGGGGGGATATTCAAGATTCAAGATTCAAAAACTTTATTACTCAAGGATATAGATTTTAGGCATCGCCCAGTCTTCCAATCTGTCCTTGTGCCAACAATGACAATAACAACACAAACGACAACGACACAACAATAATAATTTAGTTAACACTGCTACATCTACTGCTACTACAACGAAGAATGATCACCATCATCATCATAAAAAAGTAATGAAACTAACGCATTCACACATTCATATCCATACACATGCACACACTCTCTCCACCCAACATGCACACACACACACACACACACACACACACACACACACACACAGAGGAAACGAAACGAACATTTATTAAGAACAGATCACAGTCCGTTTTTGAAGAACAGGGATTTGTTGTGATATATTATGGTTGTTGTTGTTGTTGTTGTTCTTCTTCTACTACTACTACTACTGCTGCTGCTACTACTACTACTACTGCTGCTGCTGCTGCTGCTGCTGCTGCTGCTACTACTACTTCATTTTAAAGTATGGGCCATAATATTATTTCCTTTTCGAACTCCTCGCTCGAGCGTGTGAAAGTGATGGGTTTTCCAAATTTGGAACATTTCGCACAGTTCTTTCAAAGTGTTTTTTCGTCGCTGTGCCCAGGGCTACGCACCCCCCACCCACCCCCAAGCCCAAAGAAAGAAGGAGAAGAAGAAAAAAAAAAGAAGACTGACGTGTGGTGACAAAGAACATCTCCACGCACGTACGCCTCGCTTTTTTGTGAGCTGACAGGACAGTAACTGGATGTGGAACTTGTAATCATTGCCAGACAAACCACTACACCACCTCGGTCCTTCTATTCCTTCGTGCTGCCTGCAGCTTGGGCCTCCCCCCCTCCTCCACCCCCCCCCCCCCCCCCCCTCACCCTCCCTCCCGTGGTCGCGTTCTGGAATTCTGGAAGCTTGGGCCTCCCCACCCTCCTCCATCCCCGCCTCTCCCCCTCCCCCTCCCTCCCGTGGTCGCGTTCTGGAATTCTGGAAGCTTGGACCTCCACCCCCCTCCACACCCCCCCCTCCCCCGCCCCCCCTCTCCCCCCCCACCCCCCCACCCCCACCCCCATGGTCGCGTTCTGGAATTCTGGAAGCTTGGGCCTCCCCCCCCCCCCCTCCACACACACCCCCCTCCCCGCTCCCCTCACCCCCCCCCCCACCCCCATGGTGGTGTTCTGGAATTCCTCTGTCTGTTCTTAAATTTGTTTCTTTCTTCTTTTTCCCCCGTTGGAGATATTATAAATCAGGATCCGCCGATAGCAACGAGAGCAAATAAGTCTAACAAAGGAGGTCGTAAATCTGGATTAATCGCCGCTCTGACCAGTATGCGTCACTTCTTAATTCTCATAAAACCTTCACTGAAACACATCTAGTGTGAAATGAATCGGAAAAAAAATATATATATGTATGTGTGCCTGTATGTTCTTATTGCGGTTTCCAGACTTCTTATCCTTCTTCTTTCTCTACCTTTGAAAGTACAGGCCATTGTTTCCTTTCCAACTCCTTGCTCAAGGGTGAGGAGGTGATGGGTTTTCCAACTTTGGAGCTTTCCGCGCAATTCCTTTCAACGTGTTCTCCGGCGTCGCTGTACCTTCTCTCTCCCAGGGCTACCCCACAAAGACCGGTGTGTTGTGACAGAGAACGTCTCCACGCACGTACGCCTCGCTTTTTGTGAGCTGATAGGATCTGTGGAACTTGTAATCATTGCCAGACAAACCACTACAACACCTCGGTACTTCCTTCGTGCTGCCTGCAGCTTGGGCCTCCCTACCCTCCTCCATCCCCGCCTCTCCCTCTCCCCCTCCCTCCCGTGGTCGCGTTCTGGAATTCTGGAAGCTTGGGCCTCTCCCCTCCACACACCCCCCCTCCCCGCTCCCCTCACCCCCCCCCCACCCCCACCCCCACCCCCATGGTGGTGTTCTGGAATTCCTCTGTCTGTTGTTAATTTTGTTTCTTTCTTCTTATTCTCCCGTTGGAGATATTATAAATCAGGATCCGCCGATAGCAACGAGAGCAAATAAGTCTAACAAAGGAGGTCGTAAATCTGGATTAATCGCCGCTCTGACCAGTATGTGTCACTTCTTAATTCTCCTAAAACCTTCACTGAAACACATCTAGTGTGAAATGAATCGGAAAATATATATATATGTATGTGTGCCTGTATGTTCTTATTGCGGTTTCCAGACTTCTTCTCCTTCTTCTTTCTCTACCTTTGAAAGTACAGGCCATTGTTTCCTTTCCAACTCCTTGCTCAAGGGTGAGGAGGTGATGGGTTTTCCAACTTTGGAGCTTTCCGCGCAATTCCTTTCAACGTGTTCTCCGGCGTCGCTGTACCTTCTCTCTCCCAGGGCTACCCCACAAAGACTGGTGTGTGGTGACAGAGAACGTCTCAACGCACGTACGCCTCGCTTTTTGTGAGCTGACAGGAGCTGCGGAACTTGTAATCATTGCCAGACAAACCACTACACCACCTCGGTACTTCCCTCGTGCTGCCTGCAGCTTTGACCTCCTCTCCCCACGGGTGTCGCTTTCGTGAAGAAGTTCCTCTGCCTGTCTTTTTTTTCCCCTTCTTCTGTTTCCCCATAGGAAATATTATAGACCAGGAGCCAGTAGCATTACTTGGTTCTAACTTTTTAACAGTTACACGTGACTAAATGCCTACGTTGACCGAACTACGCCATTGGTCAGTTCCATCCATACTAGGCTCTTCCGACCGAAGAATGCAACTGGCTCCAGGATCTGTGAGTGCAAATAAGAAAAAACAAAGCAGATCGTAAATCTAGATTAATCACCGCTCTGACCAGTATGCGTCACTTCTTAATTCTCACAAAGCCTTCACTGAAACACATCAGGTGTGAAAAAGAAATTGGAAAAACAAATATGTATGAATGTTCTTGTTGCGGTTTCGAGTCTTCTTCTTCTTCTTGTTCTTGTTCTTGTACTACTTCATTTAAGTATGAGGCAATAACATTTCCCTTTCAAGCTCCTTTCTCTAGCGTGTGGAGGTGATGGGTTTTGCAACTTTGGAGCTTTTCGCACAGTTCCTTCAGTGTGTCCTCATCGCTGTGCCTTCTTCTCTCCAAGGGCTACCCCACAAGAAAAGAAGACTGACGTGTGGCGACAGACAACATCTGCACGCACGTGCGCCTCGCTTTTCAAGCTGACAGGACAGCAGTTCTGTGCGAAACTTGTAATCATTGCCAGACAAGCCACTACACCACCTTGGTCCTTTGTCCGTGCTGCGTGCAGCATTGGCCTCTCCCCACGGTGGTCGCGTTCTGGGAAATTCCTCTATCTGTCAGCTTTTTCTTTATTCTTTTTTTTTTGTTTTCCCCGAGGAGATGTCTATAGATTAGGATCCTGTCAAAAGCAACGGGAGCAAAGAAGTGACAAATCAGGTCGTAAATCTAGATTAATCGTCACTCTGACCAGTATGCGTTGCTTCTTAATTCTCACAAAGTCGTTGCTGAAACACATTGGGTGTGGAAAACAAATCGGAAAAAAAAATGTATGTATATTCTTGTTGCGGTTTCGAGTCATCTGCTTCTTCTTCTTCTTCTTCTTCTTCTTCTTCTTGTACTACTTCATTTAAGTATGAGGCAATAACATTTCCCTTTCCAGCTCCTTTCTCTAGTGTGTGGAGGTTATGAGGTTTGCAACTTTGGAGCTTTTCGCACAGTTCCTTCAGTGTATTCTCATCGCTGTGCCTTCTTCTCTCCAAGACCTACCCTGAAAGAAAAGAAGACTGACGTGTGGCGACAGACAACATCTCCACGCACGTGCGCCTCGCTTTTCAAGCTGACAGGACAGCAATTCTATGCGAAACTTGTAATCATTGCCAGACAAGCCACTACACCACCTTGGTCCTTCCTTCATGCTGCCTGCAGCTTTGGCCTCTCCCCACGGTGGTGGTCGCATTCTGGGAAGTTCCTCTGTCAGCTTTTTCTTTAATCTTTATTTCCCGTGGAGATGTCTATAGATTAGGATCCGTCAAAAGCAATGGGAGCAAAGAAGTGACAAAGCAGGTCGTGAATCTAGATTATTCACTGCTCTGACCAGTATCCGTCACTTCTTAATTCTCACAAAGTCTTTGCTGAAACACATCGGGTGTGGAAAACAAATCGGAAAAAAATATGTATGTATATTCTTGTTGCGGTTTCGAGTCATCTGCTTCTTCTTCTTCTTCTTCTTCTTCTTCTTCTTCTTCTTCTTCTTCTTGTACTACTTCATTTAAGTATGAGGAAATAACATTTCCCTTTCAAGCTTCTTTCTCTAGTGTGTGGAGGTGATGAGGTTTGCAACTTTGGAGCTTTTCGCACAGTTCCTTCAGTGTGTTCTCATCGCTGTGCCTTCTTCTCTCCAAGGCCTACCCCGAAAGAAAAGAAGACTGACGTGTGGCGACAGACAACATCTGCACGCACGTGCGCCTCGCTTTTCAAGCTGACAGGACAGCAATTCTATGCGAAACTTGTAATCATTGCCAGACAAGCCACTACACCACCTTGGTCCTTTGTCCGTGCTGCGTGCAGCATTGGCCTCTCCCCACGGTGGTCGCGTTCTGGGAAATTCCTCTATCTGTCAGCTTTTTCTTTATTCTTTTTTTTTGTTTTCCCCGAGGAGATGTCTATAGATTAGGATCCTGTCAAAAGCAACGGGAGCAAAGAAGTGACAAAGCAGGTCGTAAATCTAGATTAATCGTCACTCTGACCAGTATGCGTCACTTCTTAATTCTCACAAAGCCTTCACTGAAACACATCTGGTGTGAAAAAATGCGGGGTTGGGGGGTGGGGGTGGGGGGATGTATGTATGTATGTATGTATGTATGTATGTATGTATGTTCTTGTTCCGATTCTTCTTCTAATTGCTTTAAAAGTATAGGTCATATTCCCTTTCCAACTCCTCGCTTTATTAGCTTGTGGTGGTGATAGGTTTCAAACGTTTTTGCACAGTTCCTTCAACGTGTTCTCATCGCTGTACCTTCTCTCTCCCAGAGCTAGCCCCCCCGCACTCCCCCACTCCCCCCCCTCACGCCCCCCGCCGACACCCCCCCCCTCCCACGGCCCCTACGCAATCACCCCTCCCGAAAAAAAAGACAAAAAGAAAAAAAAAAGAAGAAAGACTGACGTGTGGTGACAGAGAACGCCTCCACGCACGTACGCTTCGCTTTTCAAGCTGACAGGACAGCAACTGGATGTGGAACTTGTAATCATTGCCAGACAAACCACTACACCACCTCGGTCCTTCCTTCGCGCTGCCTGCAGCTTTGACCTCCTCTCCCCACGGGTGTCGCTTTCTTGAAGACGTTCCTCTGTCTGTCTATGTTTTTTTCTTTTCTTTTTTCTTTGTCCACTGGGAGATAAATCAGGATCCGCCGAGAGCAACGGGAGCAAATAAAGTAACAAAACAGGTCATAAATCTACATTCATCAACATTCGTTCTGATCAATTTGCGTCACTTGTTAATTCTCACAAAGCCTTCGCTGAAACACGTCTGGTGTATAAAAAAATCGATTATATATATATGATTTTATATATATATATATATATATATATATATATATATATATATATATATATATATATATATTGTGTGTGTGTGTGTGTGTGTGTGTAAACCGCAGACAGTTTACAATCGTTTGATGAACACTGTCCATGAAGGCATTTTCGAACATGTAGACTTGCCAGTAGATGACAGACACGAACGGTTGAATGAAGGAAGGAAGGAAGGAAGGAAGAAAGGAAGGAAGGAAGGACACACATGTACACAGAAGACACACAGAGACTACACAGAGAGTCACTGACGTGGAGAATGACTCGTCTTTGTGTGTGTGTATGTGTATGTGTGTGTGTGTGTGTGTGTGTGTGTGTGTGTGTGTGTGTGTGTGTGTGTGTGTGTGTGTGTGTGTGTGTGTGTGTGTGTGTGTGTGTGTCTGTGTGTGTGTGTGTGTCTGTGTGTGTCTGTGTGAATATGCGTGTGTGTGTATTGTTTGTGTGCATTTCAGTGTGCGTGTGCGTCCCTCCGTGTGTGTGTGTGTGTGTGTGTGTGTGTGTGTGTAAACCGCAGCCAGTTTACAATCGTTTGATGGACACTGTCCATGAAGGTTGTCAGTAGATGACAAACACGAACAGTTGAAGGAATGAATGAAGGAAGGAAGGAAGGAAGGAAGGAAGGAAGGAAGGAAGGAAGGAAGGAAGGAAGGAAGGAAGGACAGACATGTACACAGAAGAGAGACTACACAGAGAGTCACTGACGTGCAGAATGACTCCAGAGGTATCAACACCACGCTCAGTCATTCCACCGATCAAACGAGCTGTCTTTTTTTTTCTTTCTTTCTTTCCTTTCTTTCTTTTCTGTGTGTGTGTGTGTGTGTGTGTGTGTGTGTGTGTGTGTGTGTGTGTGTGTGTGTGTGTGTGTGCGTGCGTGCGTGTGTGTGTGTGTGTGTGTGTGTGTGTGTGTGTGTGTGTGTGAATATGTGTGTGTGTGTGTGTGTGTGTGTGTGTGTGTGTTTGAATATGCGTGTGTGTATGTGTGTGTGGTGTTTGTGTGTGTTTGAGTGTGTGTGTGTGTGTGTGTGTGTGTGTGTGTGTGTGTGTGTAAATATGCGTGTGTGTGTGTGTGGTGTTTGTGTGTGTTTGAATGTGTGTGTGTGTGTGTGTGTGTGTGTGTGTGTGTGTGTGTGTGTGTGTGTGTCGTTCAATCATTATAATCGAAGACTAATCGTAAAGTACGATCATCATCATCCAGGCCCTGGGCTTTTTGGCTGGCTGTCTGACTTTGACAGTTTGTGCTGTTGGCCATCGGAGCGTGTCTTCCGTTGAGTTATTGTTCTGTCCCGTCGGCTGGCATCGATCAGTCCAGCACGCATCATTGACTTGGTTTCCGCTTCGTTGCCAAGACTGGGATGGCTCTGCGCCTGTGTGCTTCCTGTTGCTTCGTCCTGGCTTCCTGGGTTTTATTTATTTCCTCCCATTGGTTTTCTTCTCTTTTTTTCTTCTTTCTTTCTTTCTTTCTTTTCTGTTTCGTTTATTATGCCAGGAGCCATCTTCTGCGAAAACCTGCTTCTGGGCATGATGAGGTGTTTTTTGTTGTTGTTTTTTTGTTGTTGTTTTTTGTTAGTGGGAAAACATCTGCTTTGTTGTGTGACTGTGTCTTTTATAATTATATGTCTGTTTCTCTGTACCTCTCCTCCGTCTGCTTCTGATCTCTGACCTGTCACACACCAACAACACACGCAGACACAGACACATACACTGACACACGCACAACACACACACACACACACACACACACGCATACACACACACACACACACACACACACACACACACACGCACACACGCACACACACATACACACACACACACTCACGAAGCAAAATGGCGGAACCTACTGGCAGATAAATTTTGCCTGCTGTGAAAGCTTCTCTCGGTGATGGGGAAAATGAGAACCAGAAGTTTCGGCGGTACTGCGACGCGAAAGACACTGACTCGAACTGCAAAACAGCATGCTGAGGCATCTGTGGATGGTGCCTCCAGTTCAGCAACAATGCCAACCGAGTCCGACCGGCGAGACAGGCAACGGCTGAGCGCAACACCTTCGCCGACCGTGGAGCAATCTACCGCGGACACTATGAAGGCATCAACTTCTGCGGTGTGTGGGAGTACGGATGCCATTGCGGAATTACGAGAAGTGATTCTGACGCTGTGTGACCGCATCACACTGCTCGAGGGTGCGGTAGAGCAACAAAAGAAAATAATTGAAAACAACAGATTGGCTAGTGTTCCCATGGAAACCACAGGGACACAAACTGACTCCTGCCTTTCAACAGCAACACCAACACCAACAACATACGCAGAGGCAGTGAAATCGCATCCCTGTGGCACTCCAGAGCAGCTGTCCACATCGAAAGTCCACATGTTGCCTAAAGGTAGGAAGACTGCAAAAGCAATAAGCCTGAATCGAGTGGAAAAAACAACTAAGCCCAAAAATGACGTCAAATTCTCATCCACTGACGACACTATCAATGACGCAAAACCCAAACAAAAGAAACTTCTCAACTCAAAAAAGAAATCAAATGACAACGTGCAAGAACTACCGAACACCCTGCTTCTTCACGATTCAGTCATGAATGGCGTAGAAAAAAATCGGCTTGGACACTCATATTGGTTCCATGCATCAAAGAAACGAACCCCCACATTGAGTGCTGTGCAAAAATGCCTACAAGAACTTGGCTCTGAGGGACAACAACCCGAAGCAGTGGTCATCCATTGTGGCATAAATGACCTGAAAACAACTAATCCTGAAAAATCATGCAAATCTTTAGTGCAAGTCTTAAAGGACACGGCGAAAAAATATCCAACAACGAAAATCGTTGTAAGTAAACTTACTGTCGTGAATGACGAACGAACAGAAATGAAACGTCAACTGTATAACGCCATGCTGACTTCATATCTGTATGATGTGAAGAACATTTCCTTTATAGAAAACACCAACATAAAACATCACCACCTGCGGGACAAGTTGCACCTCACCAGGAAGGGGACCAGTCTACTAGCAGGGAACGTGGGGCGCGCTGTCAGGGACCTGCTGTGGGAGACCCCCAGGAGACCTGCCCGACCAGCGCAGCACTATCAACACCACGCCTACCCCGCCTTCCACCAGCCTACGTGGTACAACCCATTCAGCAACCTGATAGACTGGTCATTGTACTGATCACCAGGAGAACTTTCACTTGTGTTCAGATCTGATTTATTCCCACGTGAACACCAGGACGCTCTGCTGTGTACTGTTCGACTATTTTATCTCTGTTCTAAACACTATAATCATTAGTACATACTCATTTAGTATATTGATTCATAACCTACCGATTATTATTATTATTTTTATATATATATATATATATTTTTTTTTTTTTTTAATTCCTTTATTATTATTATTTTTGGTATTATAGTTTAATGTATTTTTTTGTGTTGCGTTAAATTAATTAACTTTTTGGAACTGTGATCAACAATAGACAATCACTGAACTTTCTCGAGCAATGACGGTCAACAACAACTTAAATGTGTTTCAGTGGAACTGTCGATCTATTGGTACAAACTGTGATCACTTAGTGCAGCATCTGGCGAATCATAATTACCAGTTGCTAGCCCTTCAATCTCTAAATGTAAAGCGAGATAAACTTCCTAAATTTGATCACTATTACTTTCCGCCATTACATCAGAAGGTGGATACCAATGAGAAAATCAGCACAGCTATATACATTCGAGAAGGGGTCAAGTACACTCCATGCCCCAGCCCCGTTCCACCAGATATACCAAATATTCATGCTTGTGCTGTAAAAGTCCAGTATAATTCTTCACTCTTAACTGTCATTTCTGTATACCTACCTCAGGGTCCAAATGACTTTAATACAGAGTGGATTCGAACATTACGGACAGACCAGGACAAAAAAGTTCTCATCACGGGAGACTTCAATGCACACTCGCCATTTTGGGAGAAAGACTGCCAGTCGATCACTAGCAATCGTTTTATTGAAAACATTGTAGATACTTCTTTATACCTACTTAACGATGGCAGAATAACACGGATACCAGACAATCCAAGTCATAGAGCAACTGCCATAGATCTCACTTTAATCTCACCAGATCTGGCACCAATATGTGACTGGAATACACTGGATGACACTCTTAATAGTGATCATTTGCCTATTATAATAAGACTTGAATCTAAAATGCCTCAGTCAATAGATCCAAACGAGGATAAGATCCCAAAATATAATTACCGACATGCGAACTGGGATAAATTCACAAGTTTACTTTCATCGTTTCAAATTTGCAACATAAACGATACAGACATCAACAGTTTATATTCGACATTTACAAATGTAGTCATCACCGCTGCAAATGAATCTATACCCAAGTACAAATCGGTTAAAGATCATAAGCACTCTGGTAATATCTGGTGGAATGAGGCTTGTGAAGCAGCAAAGAAAGAAAAGAAGTCAAAATTCAAAATATACTTAAAAGTACAATCCATCCCAAATCATTTAGAGATGAAAAAGGCTAAAAATAAAGCAAATAGTGTTAACGCACAAGCGAAAAGGCAGTACTGGTCGTCTTTCTGCACAAATGAAGTTTTCAATCACAAAGATATGCAAAAGGTATGGGAAAAACTAAAATCAATGAAAAATGGAATATATTTACCACAATGCCCAATTAAACTGGACCATACAGATCTACCTTCAAATATTGAAAAGGCAGAAGTTTTTGCTGACATGTTTGGTAATCACAGTAGAATCACTGGTTTGTCAGAAGAAAATAGAAAGTTCAGAGAAAGCCAAGAGAAAAATGAAATATACCAAGGTTCAGAGAGCGTAAATCACCTATATATAAATAGTGAAATAACACCAGATGAAATAAAGGAATGTCTCTCAAATCTCAGCAGCAAAAAAACAGCAGTTGGTTTAGACGGAATTTCAAACGAAATGTTGAGACATTTGCCTGGAAATTTGACTGATTTCTTACACTTAATTTTAAAGAAATGTTGGTCTGATGGTGACATTCCTCTTGTATGGAAACAATCAATTGTTGTCCCAATACACAAACAGGGCAAACGCAGAACAGATAAAAACAGTTATCGACCAATTGCCTTAACATCGCATGTATGCAAACTAATGGAAAAAATTGTTCTAAAAAGACTTGTTCATTATTGTGAGAAGCATAGTGTAATTCCTGTAAACCAAGCTGGCTTCAGAAAAGGTAGATCCTCCACAGAACATCTAGTCAAACTGACTACACAGGTAAAGCAACAGTTTGCAAGGCGAAAAAACGTACTAGCGACTTTTTTTGATGTGAAAAAAGCATACGACCAAGTGTGGCACGCTCGACTTTTATATAAACTGAAAAATATCGGTATCACAGGCAACATGTATGATTATATCAGAAGTTTCTTATCAGATAGATTTATACAAGTAAGAATAGGAAACACCTACTCAAACCCCAGACAATTACATATGGGGTTACCACAAGGATCAGTAATTTCGCCAATTTTATTCAATATATTATTAGCAGATCTACCTAGCAAGCTAGCTAAAGATACAGTCTTGGTTCAATTTGCTGATGACATTTGTTTATGGATGAAGGTGACAATGAAAAATAAAACGCCTACTAGGACACTGAATTACATAAAGAAAATATACCAGCGGGAACTTGATAAAATCAGCAACTTTATGACGGAAAATGGCTTATCATTGTCCTTAGAAAAAACAAATATGATGCTATTTAACACAGGATCAGACCCAGAAAAGCTCCCTGTGTTTACAATAAATGGTTCTATCATCAGATATACACAATATGTTAAATTTTTGGGAGTTTATATTTCTTCAAAGCTTTCGTGGAATTATCATATTGACTATATACTAAACAAAGCAAGAAAAGGTCTAAATTTCCTTAAAATAATTTGTAAACAGCACTGGGGGCAAGATACCAAAGCGTTGATATCTCTCGCAACCTCTCTCGTACGTTCACGCTTGACATACGCTCAAGAGGTATTTTTCAGTGCTCCACTGCATTTGTTAAAGAAGCTGCAAAGCATCGATTGTAAGGCTTATAAACTTGCTCTAGGTGTGCCCATTCTTACATCAAATTTAGGGACCTACAGAGAAGCAGGTGTTTTATCTCTTGATGAACAAAGGAAAGCTTCAGCCGCGAAATTCGTTATCAAATCTTTAGCATATGAAACCTTTTCAAAAGAAGAAGTTAATTTAAGTTCACAAAAAGATTTTGCTAAACGAGCTAAGACGATACAGTCTATGACATCCATCAATACATTTGCATCAGATATCATTAGTGCTACGGAATCAAGAGACAAGCAAATTGCAAAAATACCTACTTTTTCACCAGTCCCTGAATGGGAGCAGTGTAAAGCTACCTTTGACATGGATTATACAGATTTATCCAAGAACCAGTCACCATTTTTGTTAAAACCTGAAGTGCTCTCCCATATAGAAAATCAATATTCTAATTATCTAAAAATATACACAGACGGATCTGTTCTAGAAGATGGTAATTCAGGAGCGGCTTTTGTAATTCCTTCATTTAGATTAGAAAAATTATACTATATTGGTAGACAATATTCCATTTTCACAGCTGAACTTATAGCCATACTTATGGCCTTAAATTATATTTCAGACATTCCGAAAACTGTCAGTGAAATTCTATTATGTGTAGACTCGAAGTCAGTATTAAAAGCTATAGAATCTCCAAATTCAAAGAAGCGAA
>NC_134894.1:58365004-58370004 GCF_041734735.1 Babylonia areolata
TCTTCCGCTCTCTCTCTCTGTCTGCCTCTCTCTCTCTCTCTCTCTTGTCTCTCTCTCTCTCTCTCTCTCTCTCTCTCTCTCTGTCTGTCTGTCTGTCTGCCGCTCTCTCTCTCTCTCTCTCTCTCTCTCTGTCTGTCTGTCTGTCTGCCGCTCTCTCTCTCTCTCTCTCTCTCTCTCTCTCTGTCTGTCTGTCTGTCTGTCTCTCTCTCTCTCTCTCTCTCTGTCTGTCTGTCTGTCTGCCGCTCTCTCTCTCTCTCTCTCTCTCTCTCTCTCTCTCTCTCTCTCTCTCTCTCTATGTCTGTCTGTCTGCCGCTCTCTCTCTCTCTCTCTCTCTCTCTCTCTCTCTCTCTCTCTCTCTCTCTGTCTGCCTCTCTCTCTCCCTTCTCTCTCTCCTCACCCTTTTCTCTGCGGCAGACCCAGCATCAGACACGACAGAGAACATCTGAAGAAAATAGAGCGGCATCAAGAAGAACAGCAGCAGCAGCAGCAGCAGCAGCAGCAGCACTTGTGCCAGAACAGATGTTTGAGAATGCCAGAGGTCGTACCGCCAACATTCATGGACCATGTTCGACACTGTGCATAGTAGCAGGCACACACAGAGTCAGGCAATGCTCTACACGGCGCACGTGGCAACCCGTCCTGTTCATCTTCTTTTTTTTTTTTTTTTTCATTTGTTACATCAGCCACTGTGTAGAAGAGAACAAACTTGGCTACTTGGCTGTTTGAAAGTGAATTTGAGTTGGTTTTGGTAAAGCATGCACTGTACTCTGACAGTCGTTCGGAGAAAAAAAAGAAAAAAAAAAAAAAGAAGATACTACTACTAATAATAATAATACCAAAATGCGCGAGCTGACTTAACTCTCTCCATACGAACGGCGAAAGAGACGACGTTAACAGCGTTTCACCCCAATTACCACCATCAAAATATTACAAGCGGAAGGCTCTTACACTGAAGAGGTGAATGTTGACAAAGAATACCACAATTCTGACGACGGAAGCTAAAGGTTGGGTCATTCAGACACCCACTGGACATCCGAGGGGTCTGTGTAGAGGAGAAGAGAGGACTGGCCGTACTGAGTGAGTTAACAAGTAACAGCTGTAAAAGAGACAAGACAGCTGAAGGCATCAACATGAGCGTCTCGTCTGACGTGACGTGACGTGACGTGACATGACGTGACGTGACGTTCGCAACAGATAAGATCAGAGAGAACAAAGACAACAATTCGGGGAGAGCTGAGATGAGGACATTCCACACATTCCGACCTCCGTTTACCCACACGGTGCAGTCACCGCTCTACTGTCTGGAATTTTTCGTTCTGCACTTCTTTACACCGCTTGGTGATGATGGATGTGTTTACTGGTACGTCAGTACTAGGGGAAAAGTGCAAACAGTTATGCTGGCAGAACGGAAAAAAAAAAAAAATAAAAAATAAAAATAATGTATTGAGCTCGCTAACATGTCTGTGCATATGGATACATGTACATGTAATGGTGGATACATGTAAAAGTGGAGTGATGGGCCTAGAGGTAACGCGTCCGCCTAGGAAGCGAGAGAATCTGTGCGCGCTGGTTCGAATGACGGCACAGCCCCCGAAATTTTCTCCCCCTCCACTAGACCTTGAGTGGTGGTCTGGACGCTAGTCATTCGGATGAGACGATAAACCGAGGTCCCGTGTGCTAGCATGCACTTAGCGCACGTAAAAGAACCCACGGCAACAAAAGGGTTGTTCCTGGCAAAATTCTGTAGAAAAATCCACTTCATTAGGAAAAACAAATAAAACTGCACACAGGAAAAAAATACAAAAAAAAATGGGTGGCGCTGTAGTATGGCGACGCGCTCTCCCTGGGGAGAGCAGCCCGAATTTCACACAGAGAAATCTGTTGTGATAAAAAGAAATACAAATACAAATACAAATGACAGCTGGCCAGCCATACGACGACGACAACAAAAGCTGAATTAGTTTCTCGTCCGTTCATGAAGAAAGTATATGACCTGACAGTAGGATCCTAAACCTTAAAAAAAAAAAAAGAAAAAAAAAAAAGTAACTGGATCAATATTCTTTTTAGACGTGCTGAGCTTAGCAGCTTAACACTTCATCACTGGAATAGCTGATGACTAGGATTCCCACGATGGTATCATCTTCGTTCAGTTCTTGTTGGTTCTTTCGTGTTGTGGGTGTGGGGGGGTCGCAGGTGATTGGAACACGAGTAATGCACAACAAACCATGATGTAAGCTAGTAAGTAAGCAGGTATACAACATGGTATTAGAAGTTCTCCATGGATATGGATTGATTTCGGTCTTACAAATGGGGGAGGTGGGAGGGGGTGGGGGGGGGGGGGGGTCTTTAGTATCAGAGGCATGTTTACACACTAAACCGAGCGGGATAGCAAAAATGATATAGCCAATGGTGGAGGAGGGTGGTGTGTGTGTTGAAGGTATGTCAGGTTCTCTGTAATTTGACGAACAAGAACGCCTTGCTGTGGTGTTGTTGCTGTCAGATCGTATGTACCGTCTTGGATTTCCTGCAATGGATTACATTGCATTTGTATTGTTCTGTGGGCTTAATTGATTTAAAACCGATTAGCTCTCTCTCTCTCTCTCTCTCTCTCTCTCTCTCTCTCTCTCTCTCTCCCCACACACACACACCCTCTCTTCCCTCTTCACTCTTGTCTTCAAGAGAGATTTTTTGCGATATGTTGACAATTCAATTGGACTAAAATCAAGCAACAATGCTTTTTTTTTTTTTTTAAATTATGCTTGGTGACTGAAATCTTCTTGAGGGGCAACCCAACCAATACCAGCTTTGCAAAAAAAACCGACGTGTAAATCCCAACCAAACAAACCCAATCCTCACATACCCCCCCTCCACCCCCCTCCCCCCCCTCCACCCTCCCATCCCCACCCCCACCCCACCCCCTTCCTGCCAAAAGAGCTGAAGAAAGTAGGTCACTAGGATGCGTATCGGTGTGAACTTGACCTGGAGGGTGGGGTGGTGGTGGTGGTGGTAGGGGTGGGGTGGGGTGGGCGTGAGGGGTGGGCGTGGGGGCGTGGGGGGGTGGGGGTGGGGGGGTTGCATACTGTATTACATTGTGTTGCGATTAACCGCATTCTTTTTTTTTGTTTTTTTTGGCCTGTTGTTGTGATTGACTAGTTTGATTAGCTTGATTTCATTATGCATATATATATATATATATATATATATATATATATATATATATATATATATATATATATATATATATTTTTTTTTTTTTTTTTTTTTTTTTTTTTTTTTTTTTTCAATTTCATTCTGTTTTCATATTGTTATAAAAACAACAACAACAAAACAAAAACAACATCAGCAAAAAAAAAAAAAAAGAAAAAAAAAGAAAAACTGTTCACATCGTAAGTGCTTAGGTGTGTTTATTGTTGTCATATCTTTGAGGGGGCATGTTTTTTTGTTTGTTTTTTTTGTGTTTTGTTTTTGTTTTTGTTTTTTTGTGTGTGTGAGTTCACGAGTGCGTTCGCACCCTATATATATATATATATATATATATATATATATATATATATATATATATATTCTTCACCCAAAAGGACCCCCGTTCATGACATAACAACAACCATAACCAACATTCCCTTCAACCGGAGTAGATCTCTTTAGCCCACGTTTCTGGGCTAAGCTGTAAAGCTATATACCGTGCCGCTGCCATCACTGCACCGTACCGGTGACTGAAGTCTTCTTGAGGGGCAACCCAACCAACACCGGCTTTGCAAAAAACGACGTGTAAATCCCAACCAAACAAACCCAGTCCTCACATACCCCCCTCCACCACCCGCCCCCCTCTTCCCCCCTCCATCCCCAACCCCACCCCACCCCCTTCCTGCCAAAAGAGCTGAAGGAAATAGGTCACTAGGATGCGTATCGGTGTGACCTTGACCTGGAGGGTGGGGTGGTGGTGGTGGTGGTGGTGGTAGGGGTGGGGTGGGCACGAGGGGTGGGCGTGGGAGGTGGGGGGATGCGTTCTGTATTACATTACATTGCGATTAACCGCATTCTTTTTTTTTTTTTTTTGGCCTGTTGTTGTGATTGACTAGTTTGATTAGCTTGATTTCATTATGCATATATATATATATATATATATATATATATATATATATATATATATATATATATATTTTTTTTTTTTTTTTTTTTTCAATTTCATTCTGTTTTCATATTGTAAAAACAACAACAACAAAACAACAACAACATCAGCAAAAAAAAAAAGAAAAACTGTTCACATCGTAAGTGCTTGGGTGTGTTTATTGTTGTCCTATCTTTGAGGGGGCATGTTTTTTTTTTTGGTTTTTTTTTGTTTTTTGTTTTGTTTTTGTTTTGTTTTGTTGTGTGTGTGAGTTCACGAGTGCGTTCGCACCCTATATATATATATATATATATATATATATATATATATATATATATATATATATCCTTCACCCAAAATGACCCCCGTTCATGACATAATAACAACCATAACCAACATTCCCCTTCAACCGGAGTAGATCTCTTTAGTCCACGTTTCTGGGCTAAGCTGTAAAGCTATATACCGTGCCGCTGCCATCACTGCACCGTACCGGTGACTGAAGTCTTCTTGAGGGGCAACCCAACCAACACCGGCTTTGCAAAAAAACACGACGTGTAAATCCCAACCAAACAAACCCAATCCTCAGCTACCCCCCTCCAGCACCCCCCCCCCCCCTCTTCCCCCCTCCATCCCCACCCGCACCCCACCCCCTTCCTGCCAAAAGAGCTGAAGAAAGTAGGTCACTAGGATGGGTATCGGTGTGACCTTGACCTGGAGGGTGGGGTGGTGGTGGTGGTGGTGGTAGGGGTGGGGTGGGCATGAGGGGTGGGCGTGGGGGGGCGGGGGGTTTGCATACTGTATTACATTACATTGCGATTAACCGCTTTTTTTTTTTTTTTTTTTTTTTTTTTTTTTGCCTGTTGTCGTGATTAGACTAGTTTGATTAGCTTGA
>NC_134894.1:58380004-58387504 GCF_041734735.1 Babylonia areolata
GGTTTTTTTTTAACACTTGATTTTTTTCACTGAAGCTTTTCTTTTTTTTTTCCCGATTATTTTGTTCCTTGTGTCTTTCTTTGTTTCGTTCTTAGTTTCTATTTGTTTCTTTCTTTCTTACCAGCTGTCCTTTGTTAAGCCACATGAATGTCCTTCCTTTGCAATCTGCAACGGATATCTTAAAAAAAATAAAATAAATAAATAAATAAAAATCGATGTTTGAATCAATGTTTGTTCGTTAGGGATCATTCACTCAGTTGATGTTTGTTTGGAGTGAACCTGATTATTTTTTTGTTTGCTGTTTGTTTGTTTGTTTGTTCTTCTTTTTTTTTCCGCATGTGTTCATACGTTCATTCGTGTATTCTTCCATTCGTACGCTCTTTCTTTCCTTCTTGGCTTCCTTCGCTTACTTCTGCTGTCATTTGTCCATTCATTCATTCATTCATTTGTTCGTTCGTTCGTTCATTCTTTTGTCCCTTGTTTCCTTCTATCCTACATTCACTTCCTTCTTCTTTTCCTTCATTCTTTCCTTCTTCCTTCCTTCCTTCGTTCCTTCCTTCGTTCATTCTTTTGTTCATTTTTTTTTTGTCCATTCTTTCGTTTCCCTCCTCTTGTGTTGGTTGTTACTATGTTATTATTATTATTATTATTATTATTATTATTATTATTATTATTATTATTATTATTATTGTTGTTGTTGTTGTTGTTGTTGTTGTTTATTCTTTTTTATTTTTTTTTAATTATATTATTACTATTCATTCATTTATTTATCTCTTTATTTATTTATTTATTTATCTATTTTATTTTATTCTATTTTATTTTGTACGCTTATAGTTGACTTCATCACGTTTTTTTGCGCCTTATACATATTATTATTATTATTATTAGTAGTAGTAGTAGTAGTAGTAGTAGTAGTAGTAGTAGTAGTAGTAGTAGTAGTAGTAGTAGTAGTAGTATCTTTTTAATGTGTTTTTTATGTTTGTTTGTTTATTTGTTTGTTTGGGTGGGTTTTTTTTTCTGAAGGCCTGACTAAGCGCGTTGGGTTACGCTGCTGGTCAGGCAGATGTGGTGTAGCGTATATGGATTTGTCCGAACGCAGTGACGCCTCCTTGAGCTACTGAAACTGAAACTGAAACTTTTGTCGGTTTTTGTTTGCTTTGTTTTATGTTGTTTTTTGGGGGTTTTTTTGTTTTTTTTTCGTTTACATGTTTCATGAAAGGAATCTTTCGGGGTGTTAGCTATCTGATTGGGTGGGCAATCTCCTTTTTTTTGGGGGGGGGGGGGGGGGGGGGGGGAATGTGGAGCCTGATTGGTTGATGACCGCGACCAATCAGCGAAGCGATGTGTACACACGCATCTTGCTGGCGGGCGGCTACTTGAGGCGGAGAAACATAGCTTGCCACTTCGTCAATTTGTTTGTTCTGCGTCAGACTGCCAGCTTGGACATTTTTTTTTTTTTTTTTTTTTTTTTTTTTGGGGGTGGGGGGTGGGGGGCTCCTTGACCACCTCGTGTCGCGTGTCGGGGTGTAGGAGAGGAGCAGGAGAAGGAGCAGGAGTGGTTTTTTTTTTTTTTTCTTTCTTCTTTTTTTTCTATATATTATTTTTCACCTTGTTTATATCCTGTTTGATCTGCACACACAGACACGCGGTGACACAAACATAATTGTAATTATGCACACACACACGCCGCGCATACAGTCACACACACAGACAGACAGACAGAGAGACAGACTGACAGACTGACTAACACACACACACACACACACACACACACACACACACGCATTCGCACACACAGAGACACACACTAACACACACACACACACACACACACACACACACTCACTCACTCACTCACTCACACACACACACACACACACACACACACACACACACACACACACACACACACACACACACACTCACTCACTCACTCACACACACACATACACACACACACACACACACACACACACACACACACACACACATATATATATATATATATATATATATATATATATATATATATATATATATATATATATATATATATATATATAACGCGGATGTAGTTTGTTTGTTTCATTCTTTCTTTCGTGCATTGTCTGGTTGTGGTGTTTTGTTGTTGTTGTTTTTTTTTCCCTATTGCTGTCTCACCATCTCTGTGTTAGATTCCCCCCCCCCCTCCTTACTCTCTCTTTACATAAATGAACGTCCCGTACGCATGTGGTGGTGGTGTGTGTCCATCGAGATCGATGATGACCATCGTTGTCATCCAGCTGGGGGATGGGGGGAGGGTGGTGGTGGGGGGGGGGGGAGGATGCTCATGAATCTATCTGTGAATGCGCAGATGGCTGAATAGTCCCGTACGCATGTAAAAACACACGCAGAAGCTAACGCACATTCACACACACACACACACACACACATTAAATCGCGACTCTTTATTACAAAACAACCGCTGCTGTCTATTGCCAGCCACTGTTACGTCAAGCAGTTTATAAATGTGAGGGTGGGGGAGGGTGGGGCGAAGGTGGGTTAGTAGGGGTAGGGGGAGGGGAAGGGGAAGTAGAGTGGTGGTGGTGGTGGTGGTGGTGGTTGGGAGGGGGCGGGGGTGGGGGGAAGGGGGGGTGGGCGTGAACACGAATGCCAACCACGTTGGAAGCCTCATCCTTCTTCAGCCAGCACTCTTAATCCACACACAACTAACTACCACCACCAAAAACTTGTAGCCTGTCTGTGTGTGTGTGTGTGTGTGTGTGTGTAAGCCACGTGTTTTCCAGTGGATCACAACCCTGAAAACATTTATCTTCATCAGCCTCTGGCACGGAGGGGTGGTGGTGGTGGGGGGGGGGGGGTGCCTCTTCTTCTTCTTCTTCTCACCTGGTCTTTGCTAGGTCCCAAGTAGCTAGCCACTACTGAATGATTGATGTTTGGTGTGGTTTTTTTTGTTCTGTTTGTTATTATTGGTATTGTTATATCGTCTGTTCTCCTCCTCCTCCTCCTCCTCCTCCTCCTCCTTCTTCTTCTTCTTCTTCTTCTTCTTCTCCTCCTCTTCCTCCTTCTTCTCCTCCTCCTTCCTCTTCTTCTCGATCTGCCCCCCTCCTCCTCCTCCTCCTTCTTCTCCTTCTCCTCCTGCTCCTCTTCCTCCTTCTTCTTCTACTTCTTCTCCTCCTCCTCCTTAGTAGTAGTAGTAGTAGTAGTAGTAGTAGTAGTAATAGTCGTAGTAGTGCTATTGTTGCTGCCATTGTTGTTGTCGTCGATGGTGGTGGTGGTGGTGGTTTTCAAGAATTCCTAACAGGAGAGCTTAACTCTCTCCATACGAACGGCGAAAGAGACGACGTTAATAGCGTTTCACCCCAATAACCACCATCAAAATATTACCAGCGGAAGGCTCTTACACTGAAGAGGTGAATGTTGACAAAGAATACCACAATTCTGACGACGGAAGCTAAAGGTTGGGTCATTGAGACACCCACTGGCCATCCGAGGGGTCTGTGTAGAGGAGAAGAGAGGACTGGCCGTACTGGGTGAGTTAAAGGAGATTTTAACACACTCGTCCTAAAAGTATTTATTTGAGTAGCATTCTGTCTGCCAGATATTCCTTTCTTGCTCTTGTCAGAGCTGGGAGCAGTAACTTTTCATTATATCTTTAAACGGTACAGTTAACAGATACTAGGTTAAGAGGTTTGGTTGTTTTTTTTTTTTTTTCTTTTTTTTTTTTTTTTTGGGGGGGGGGGGGGGGGGGTATTTTTGTGGCAGGGCTTGCAGGTTTTTTTTTTTTTGTTTTTGTTTTTTTTTTAGCATTCTATATCGCATTGCACACAGAAATTCGGTTCAAGACATTCAAGAAAGGGAGTATATTATGACGGACATTAAAAAGAAAAAAAAAAAAAAAAAAAAGGGAGCAGTTTTATTGTGACACACAATTAGATAGACCGGAGTGGATAACACAGCAGATTTAGTTTTTAGTGTAGCACACAGCGGATCAGATTTCGTGTGGCACGTGAGAGATTGACTTTATTAGTGTGACGAACTTAGCATTTGTTCCAGTTTTGAAACATGGCAGGTTCTTTGTTATCGACAAAAAGGTAACTGGGCCAATGGTATTGCACACAATATATCAAACCGTGCCAGGGAATGTGTGTGTGTGTGTGTGTGTGTGTGTGTGTGTGTGTGTGTGTGTGTGTGTGTGTGTGTGTGTGTTTGTGTGTGTGTGTGTGTGTGTGTGTGTGTGTGTGTGTGTGTGTGTGTGTGTGTGTGTGTGCGCGTGTTTCTAACCACTACGCTTTGAAAAAACGAACATAATTTGGATGCAAGCTAGAGGATGGGAGACTATGGTAGGTTGGTAGAATGGAGGGTGCATTTCACCATGAAAAAAAAAAAAAAAAAAAAAAAAAAAAAAAAAAAAAAAAAAAAAAATATATATATATATATATATATATATATATATATATATATTAGCACAGCACAAAACAACACAACAGTGCACTGGACTGCATAACCACAGCACAACACAACACAACACAATACAATACAGGACAGCAACAGCACAGCACAGCGCAGGACAGCACAGCACAGCACAGCACAGCACAGCACAGCACAACACATTACACTACAGTAACCATAGCCACAAAACTGCATTACAACGCAACGCGACACTCCAACTACTCATCACAACATCCACACTGTCACAACCGTTTGGGGGGAAAACAAAAACAAAAACAAACAAAACAAGAGAGGCAAGGCCTTCAGGATTCACTTGTGATACACTTAAAAAAAAAAAAATCCAAGCTTTTTATGTATTGAGTATAATTTCAAAATGTAATGTTTAAGATGAGAAAGATCAGCTTAAAGCAAATTATGTCCCCTAGCATCAATTACAGAGTAATTTCCCTTTTTTTTACTATGTGCACCAAAACGTTTGCAAAATAAATAATAAAACTTCCATGCTTAGCAAAAGAAGTTCCTGTTTGAACAAAAAAAAATGATAATAATGACTGCTGTCGTTGTTGGGTCAGAATATCAGATCAAAGTGCCAAGTTTAGAGAATACAAAAAATATAAATATAACAGTAAATGCAGTTTGCATATAATTAGACTTTTTTTTGTTGTTGTGCCCATCCCAGAGGTGCAATATTGTTTTAAACACGATGACTGGAAAGAACTGAATTTTTTTTCTATTTTTATGCCTAATTTGGTGTCAACTGACAAAGTATTTGCAGAGAAAATGTCAATGTTAAAAGTTTACCACGGACACACAGACACACACACACACACACACACACAGAGAGAGAGAGAGAGAGAGAAGAGAGATAGAGAGAGAGAGACAACCGAACACCGGGTTATAACATAAACTCACTTTGTTTACACAAGTGAGTCAAAAACAACCTTTCTCAGCCACTTCAATGCCACTGACGTGAATAATCCATCAACGTTTGACGTAAGTCAGTCATTCAGTCGTCCTTCTCTCGTGTGTGCATCGATCTCTTGGAGCTGTAAACCAAAGAAAAGCGAAACCAAGAGAAGGTGTACCGTTGCAACGCAGCTGACCAGAACAGCAAGCAACGAAGCGATTCACCCTTTTCACTATCCCAAACTCGTTCTTTCCCCCCCCCCCCGCCCCCCCCCCCATCTCCACCCTCTGCCTAACTCCAACCCCCTCTTCATCCCTCTTACCCCCCCCCCCCCCCCTCCTTCACCTCCACCTTGATGTACATCAATTGAAGGGGTTGTATGATAGTCAATCGTGTCCGATTGTGACCATCAGAACAGCAGAGGAGGCAACTGTTCTCCCGACTATATATGGGCTGGAATTTGATTATAGTGGAGAGTGTCTTGCCCAGGTTACATTCCCACTCTCTCGGCCAAGAGGAGTTTAGGACAGTCGGCGTTGGGATGGTTCCCCAAAGGCCAACTAGCCCCTAAGGCTGCAGCATTAAGAACCAGTGCATTTTTGTCTCCTAGTTTGAGGGTCATAGTCCTTCACAAAAGACTAAGCTGTAAACGATTTCCAATTGCAATGGAAAAAAACCATTGATAATACAGCTCTCACTTTGCTGATGGCCCAGCTGTAAACTTATGTCAGTCTGTGATATAAGCTGAGTGTTAAAACCAAAAGGGTGGTAAATGCTGAAAACGTGTATGGAAATTCTGCGTTGTGAAATATGATTCTTGAGGCTAGTAAACTTCCACAGTTCTTGGTCAGAGTATGCCATCTCTCTCCATACGAACGGCGAAAGAGACGACGTTAACAGCGTTTCACCCCAATTACCATCATCAAAATATTGCAAGCGTAAGGCTCTTATACTGAAGACGTGAATGTGGACAAAGAATACCACAATTCTGACGACGGAAGCTAAAGGTTGGGTCATTCAGACACCCACTGGACATCCGAGGGGTTTGTGTAGAGGAGAAGAGAGGACTGGCCGTACTGAGTGAGTTAACAGTCTGTGTGGTATATGGAATCAAACAGTCGGCGACGCTCTACAATACATAAATATTATGTGATACCGGAATTAAAAACGGGTCCAATGTAGCATTACCTTATTATAGTGTAAGCTGAGCACGGTTGGAAAGAGTTGAGTGGAATTTGGTCATAATTCTAACTAAAAGATTTTTTTTTTTTAATTGAGATGAAAGTGAACAATTAGAACTGGTCTTGGACGGGCGCAATAGCCGAGTGGTTAAAGCGTTGGACTGTCAATCTGAGGGTCCCGGGTTCGAATCACGGTGACGGTGCCTGGTGGGTAAAGGGTGGAGATTTTTTACGATCTCCCAGGTCAACCTGATAGTGCAGACCTGCTAATGCCTGAACCCCCTTCGTGTGTATATGCAAGCAGAAGATCAAATATGCACGTTAAAGATCCTGTAATCCATGTCAGCGTTCGGTGGGTTATGGAAACAAGAACATACCCAGCATGCACACCCCCGGAAACGGAGTATGGCTGCCTACATGGCGGGGTAAAAACGGTCACTCGTGTGCTATTGCGCCCGTCACACGACGACATCATTACACATTCCTCTGAACGGTTCCCAACTTTTGCTGAAACGCTCCAAATCAACACCATCGGTGGGATGATAGAAATGATAATTGCTTGCTTCTGTCATAGTTGTTCAGATGTTGTTTTTGTTTTGTTTTTTCTTCAGTCATATCACTGTTTTCGCCTTTCTTTTTGACGCTGTCTCACTCTCTCTGTCTCTCTCTGTGTCTCTCTGTCTGCCTACACCACCCCATCACTCCCTCTCTCTCTCTCTCTCTCTCTCTCTCTCTCTCTCTCTCTCTCTCTCTCATATTGCACTTTTATATTATCATATTTATATACATTTTTGTCATTGCATTATGATTATATAATATACACGTAGGTGTTAACTGTGCATTTGAGTGTATTTGAATGTCATCTATAATCTTGTTGATATCCTGTGAGTATTTTGATTTCATTTCTCTTTGCCCTGAGACCTGGATGTAAAAAAAAAAAAAAAAAGACATGTGCATGTT
>NC_134894.1:58390004-58395004 GCF_041734735.1 Babylonia areolata
CATTTATCTTCATCAAATGCTCTATGTAGACTCTTCACTTTCTCAAAGCCTGCAGGTGGCGTTTACGAAAGGATTGATTTTTTTTTCTCGTTTATTCTATATTTTCCATCTTCCACGTTCCTGTCTTCTCTTTCTGTGCAGGCGAGGCTTCAAGCGGCGTAAGGTGCAGGTGCAGGTGCTAAGTTCTTTAAATTCATTTTTAGTTGTTCGAAAACTAAATTGAACTCTTTACAAGTAGCATGCAACACAACGATTATTTTCTTTGTGACTTAAAACCGTCTTGCCCCCCCCCCCCCCCCCCCAAAAAAAAAAAAAAAAAAAAAAAAAAAAAAAAGCAATTAGCTGTTTGTAGTTCGGATAAGGGGATGAAGACTTTTTTTTTTCTTTTTTTTTTTTTTTTTTGCAGCGTTTTAAATCGTGTGGTACTTAGAAAAATGTCTTCAGAGCATTAAAGAAATGAGATGGCGTGGCACATATAAAAAAATCCAGTTTTGTCTTAACAAGCAACAAAAAACAAACAAACAAACAACAACAAAATCAAATTGTATAACAGAGCAGTTTTGGGTTTTGTGTATCATACCACAAAGTAATTAACTACAAGGTAATGTCGTTTGTATTGTGCATGACTTTAATTTCGATGAGACTAACTGCTACATAGTACAACACACCACACCACACCACACCACACCGCACCGCACCAAACCAAACCAAACTAAACCAAACCGAACCACACCACTCCTCTCTATGACACTGCACAGCACAGCACAGCACAGCATAGCACTGCACAGCACAGCACAGCACAGCACAGCACAGCACAGCATAGCATAGCACTGCACAGCACAGCACAGCACAGCACTGCACAGCACAGCATAGCATAGCACTGCACAGCACACCACAGCACAGCACAGCATAGCATAGCATAGCACTGCACAGCACAGCACAGCACAGCATAGCATAGCACTGCACTGCACAACACAGCACAGCACAGCACAGCACAGCACAGCACAGCATAGCATAGCATAGCATAGCATAGCACTGCACTGCACAGCACAGCACAGCACAGCACAGCACAGCATAGCATAGCATAACACAGCACAGCACAGCACAGCATAGCATAGCATAGCATAGCATAGCACTGCACAGCATAGCACAGCACAGTACAGCACAGCACAGCACAATACAACAGGCACTTTTTTGTCATTCCCATGTGTAAAAAAAAAAAAAAAAAAAAAAAAAGTCTTGGCCATTCAAAATCCACTCACGTGAATAATCCATAAACGTCTGACGTAGGTTTCTTAGTTACCCCCTCTCCGAAAGAAAAAGAAATAAACACACACACACACACACACACACACACACACACACACACACACACACACACACAAATCCGAGAAAAGAAAATCGATCTCCACCAGAGTAAACGAAAACGAAAGCAGAAACTGAAACATCGTAGCATTCAAGGTTAAACCAGTTTGACTATAACAAATCTCAACTGAGGCATCACACTCTTTATTTCCGTTTCCCCTGTACACTTTTTTTCTTTTCTTCTTCATCTTCTTTTTATTTCTCTCTTTTGTTTATATGGTTTAGCGTAAAAGATGAATGTATGTAAAATTTAAATACCCCCACCCCCACCCCAACCACCACCACCACCACCACCACCACCCTCACCCCCACACCCTTGCCCTTTACTACTACCCCACCACTGCCGTCACTTCACCTCTGCCCCCCTACCCCCCCCCCCCAACCCCCCGCCTCCCCGCCACCCCCCTCCCCGTCAATTTCCCTCCATCTTGATAAAAGGCGAAATAATGCTGGAAACGTGTATGGAATTTTTTTGTATTGCAAACTAATGTATTTTCCTAAAAGGGGGGATAGGGGTTGGGGGGGCCGGGGGGTGGGGGGGATGGGGTAATGTGGGGTGGGGAGGGTAAGGGGAGAAAGCAAACCTGAATAGTTCTGGAATGAAGCTCTTGTCATAATCGTCACAATGTGTGGTATTTGGAAAGAAATCGTGAACGACATTCTGTGATAAACAAACGCCATGTATTCTAAAGCAGAAAAAAAAAAAAAGAGAGAGAGAGAGAGAGAAAGCTAAGGCCCATTTCAGTGACACTGCACAGCACAAGCTGTGTGTGTGTGTGTGTGTGTTTGAGGTGCGGTAATTTCATGTTGGGCGACGTTTTTTTTACTTTTGCGAAGACAGAGCTCGCCATCTCGTTCACAGAAATGCCCCCCCCCCCTCCCCCCGCACCCACCCACCCTACCCATTTCACCCCTCTCTCTCCCCCCCCCCCCCCCCCGGGCCTTCCCCCCCCCCCCCACCCCCCAAAAAAAAAGTCGGTAAGCAGAAAACACACAAGTACAGCAAACAAACACTTTAAAAAAAAAATCATCATCCACAATAGCAGTACGTACACCCACCAGTTTGGCCTCTCGTCCCAAATCCCAGAAGACGGCACATACTGATCTGAAAATAGTGCTGATGTTTTCCTTTGGGGAATCGTGTTTTGTGTGGGGGAGGTGGGGGGGGGGGGGTGCTGGGGGGGGGGGGGGGGGCGGAGGAGGGGGGGAGGGGGGTAGCCAGCTGTAAGACCACCCACCGGTAGGCGCTGCTTCTGTCGTCAATATAGCAATTAGCCCACCCTGAGTGTTTGTGTGTGTGTGTGTGTGTGTGTGTGTGTGTGTGTGTCTTATGATTATTAAAGTAATGGGTCTACCGCCTTGTTGTCGTCCGTATCATTCCACCGTATAATTCTGACCTAAACACACACACACACACACACACACACACACACACACACACACATACACACACGCACGCACGCACGCACACACACACACACACACACACACACACACACACACACGCACGCACGCACGCACGCGCACACACACACACACACACACACACACACACACACACACACACACACACACACACACAGCCGCTGCACGTTGTGGTTTTAACCGCACGACGTGTTGTTCTGTCTTACTTCACAGACACGCACGTACGCACGCACCACACACACACACACACACACGTACACGCACGCACGCACGCACACACACACACACACACACACACACACACACACACAAACACACCATATGAAAATAAAACAATTATGTATGTTAGTGTGTCGCGTGCATGGTGTGTGTGTGTGTGTGTGTGTGTGTGTGTGTGTGTGTGTGTGTGTGTGTGTGTGTGTGTGAATAACAGACTGTAGAGGTTGGGAGGGTGGATGATGGAGGCGTATGCGTGTTGTTGTTGTTGTTTTTTACGTGCGTTGCACGCTTTTCCAACCCACTGTGGTAAAAAAAAAAAAAAAAAAAAAAAAAAAAAAAAAAAATTGGCCTCTCAATCTGTGCAGGCTCTAGCAGCAGTTGTGGTGGTCTCATGAAATCCAGACATCGCTATGCTTTTTAGGGAGGAAATCCCACTAGCTTTTAAAGGGAGATTCGCCGTTTCCTTTTTGCACCATTGGGCATCAATTTGCTTGGGCACGAAACATTCTCTTTTCGGTATTGACCATCCACCCCACCCACCCCCCCACGCCCCCCCCTTCGTTGTTCGCCTTCCCCTCCACCCTCCCCCCCATCCCCCCCTGCTCCCTCCCCCCCACCCCCCTCACACACACACACACACCCACACCCTGGCGCCTCCTTTCCCCCCCCCCAAACCTGTGTTCGGATCTTTCCCATCTCACAACTGGTTAACTGCCTGCTGGTGTAATTGGGGCTCTTTGAGCTAGTCTTGATTTTGTTGTATGGTGTGGTGTTTAGTGTTTGCTTATTTGTTGTGTTTTTTGTTTTTTTGTTGTTGTTGTTGTTGTTGTTTTTTCGTGGTGTTTTCGTTTTTCTTACTTTTGTAGTTCGATGTGTGTTTATTTGTTCTTGTGTTTGTTGCGTCACAACATCATTTCTTCTTTCTTTTCTTTTTTTTTTTTCTTTTTTTTTTTTTTTTTTTTTTTATCTCTCTCTCCTTTCTTGCACTCATTCTTTCTGTCGTTTGTTATTTGCTTTTCTTTCTGTCTTTCTTTCTCTCTTTCTTTTTTCCTTTATATTTTTTTGTTTATGATATCTATCTATCTATCTATCTATCTATCTATCTATCTATCTATCTATCTATCTATATATGTATATATATATATATATATATATATACGTGTGTGTGTGTGTGTGTGTGTGTGTGTGTGCGTGCGTGTGTGTGTGTGTGTGTGTGTGTGTGTGTGTGTGTGTGTGTGTGCGTGCGTGTGTGTGTGTGTGTGTGTGTGTGTGTGTGTGTGTGTGTGTGTGTTCGACACTGTCTCACGCGGGTTTCTCTGTAACATCCCACAACACCAAAAACCACGCACACGCACACAATCTTTCATTGACTCCGTGTGTCTCTGCCGTATCTGTCAGATTGTCTGATGGTGCTTAAAGTCTGTTCACTACTCTTTTCTCATTGACTCTCACTCTCTCTTTGTCAGACTGTCCGATGATGCTTAAAGTCTGTTCACTACTCCTTTTTTCTATTGACTCCCTCTCTCTTTGTCAGACTGTCCGATGGTGCTTAAAATCTGTTCACTACTCCTATTTTATTGACTCGCTCTCTCTTTGTCAGACTGTCCGATGATGTTTAAAGTATGTTCACTACTCGTCTTTTATTGACTCACTCTCTCTTTGTCAGACTGTCCGATGGTGCTTAAAGTCTGTTCACTACTCCTTTTTCATTGACTCTCTATCTCTCTCTTTGTCAGATTGTCTGATGGTGCTTAAAGTCTGTTCACTACTCTTTTCTCATTGACTCTCACTCTCTCTTTGTCAGACTGTCCGATGATGTTTAAAGTATGTTCAGAACTCCTCTTTCATTGACTCTCTCTCTCTCTTTGTCAGACTGTCCGATGGTGCTTAAAGTCTGTTCACTACTCCTCTTTCATTGACTCTCTCTCTCTCTTTGTCAGACTGTCCGATGGTGCTTAAAGTCTGTTCACTACTCCTCTTTTATTGACTCA
>NC_134894.1:58402504-58405004 GCF_041734735.1 Babylonia areolata
GCAGCATTGTGATAGCCTGTCAGTTCAGTTCCAGTTCAGTTCCAGTAGCCGTCAAGGAGACGTCACTGCGTTCGGACAAATCCATATACGCTACACCACCCACATCTTGCCATCTGCCAAGCAGATGCCTGACCAGCAGCGTAACCCAACGCGCTTAGTCAGGCATTGAGAAAAAAAGAAAAGACAAAAAAAAAAGACATAAAATAAAATAAAATAAAATAATACATAAAAAGAACTACTACTACTATGTATAAGGGGCAAAAACGTGATGAAGTCAAATGTAAACGTACACACACACACACACACACACAAAAAAAAAGCCTGTCAGGATAGTAATTTTGTATTTTGTATTTCTTTTTATCACAACACATTTCTCTGTGTGAAATTCGGGCTGCTCTCCCCAGGGAGAGCGCGTCGCTATACTACAGCGCCACCCATTTTCTTTTTGTGTTTTTCCTGCGTGCAGTTTTATTTGTTTTTCCTATTGACGTGGATTTTTCTACAGAATTTTGCCAGGAACAACCCTTTTGTTGCCGTGGGTTCTTTTACGTGCGCTAAGTGCGTGCTGCACACGGGACCTCGGTTTATCGTCTCATCCGAATGATTAGTCAGGATAGTGATAGTCCGTCAGGATGGTGATAGCCCGTCAGGATGGTGATACCCCGTCAGGATAGTGATAGCCCGTCAGGATGGTGATAGTCCGTCAGGATGGTGATAGCCCGTCAGGATGGTGATAGTCCGTTAGGATAGTGATAGTCCGTCAGGATGGTGATAGTCCGTCAGGGTTGTGATAGCCCGTCAGGATAGTGATAGTCCGTTAGGATAGTGATAGTCCGTCAGGGTTGTGATAGCCCGTCAGGATAGTGGTAGTCCGTCAGGATGGTGATAGCCCGTCAGGATAGTGATAGTCCGTTAGGATAGTGATAGTCCGTCAGGATAGTGATAGTCCGTCAGGGTTGTGAGAGTCCGTCAGGATAGTAATAGTCCGTCAGGATAGTGATAGTCCGTCAGGATGGTGATAGTCCGTCAGGATGGTGATAGTCCGTCATGATGGTGATAGTCCTGACAGGATAGTGATAGTCCGTCAGGATAGTGATAGTCCGACAGGATAGTGATAGTCCGTCAGGATGGTGATAGCCCGTCAGGATGGTGATAGTCCGTCAGGATGGTGATAGCCCGTCAGGATAGTGATAGTCCGTCAGGATGGTGATAGTCCTTCAGGATAGTGATAGACCGTCAGGATGGTGATAGTCCGACAGGATAGTGATAGTCCGTCAGGATAGTGATAGTCCGACAGGATAGTGATAGTCCGTCAGGATAGTGATAGTCCGTCAGGATAGTGATAGCCCGTCAAGTCAGTCAGTGGCTGCACCCTTGAGCCTGATATACTGGTGTGTGTCCCTTTAAAACGTAAAAAAAAAAAACCCAAAAAACACAAACAAACCACAACCTTTTCTGTTGTAGACAGATAGATAGATAGATAGATAGACAAACAGATAGATAGACACACAGACGGACAGAAAAATAGATAGACCGACAGACAGATATATATATATATATATATATATATATATATATATATATATATATATATATATATAGATAGATAGATAGATAGATAGATAGATAGATAGATAGATAGATAGATAGACAGACAGGAAAACAGACAGATAGACAGACAGGCAGGCAGATATAGAGATAGATAGATAGATAGATAGATAGATAGATAGATAGATAGATAGATAGATAGAAAGACATAAAAGACCGACACAGACAGACAGACAGTTAGATAGATAGATAGGTAGATAGATAGATAGATAGAGCAGACACATCTGACATTTCTGAGTTACGTTTTTGCTGGATACTCCTGTACCAGCCTTACCATTCCACGAAAGACTTTGTTTTCACACACACACACACACACACACACACACACACACACACACACACACACACACACATATATATATATATATATATATATATATATATATATATATATATATATATATATATATATATATATATATATATATATATATATATATATATAAGAACATTGCTTTTGTATCTGTTTTGGGGCATGAACACAACACTTGGAACATCATTAATTTTACTACAGGGAGGGATGTATTTCTTCTTCGTCTTCTTCTTCTTCTTCTGTATCATTTCTGTGAAGAGTCACTAGGGTGTTACGCTGAAGAACTGTTCACAGGATGCCATCAGCTTTAAGCGGTTTATGTAATGGTCTTTGATGTTTACCATACATTGAATATCAATAAGCATGTAGTTCAAGGCCGGGAAATATCAGACTTTTATCATATCTCTCTCTGTCTGTGTCTGTCTGTTTCTCTCTCTCTCTTTCCTCCCCTCTCTCTCTCTTTCAGTGATGTGTGTGTGTGTGTGTGTGTGTGTGTGTGTGTGTGTGTGTGTGTGTGTGTAAGCATGCATGCAATCAGGGGTGTGTGTGTGTGTGTGTGTGTGTGTGTGTGTGTGTGTG
>NC_134894.1:58417504-58422504 GCF_041734735.1 Babylonia areolata
GTTGCCTCCTCTTGCAGGTTGTGATGGTCATGGTTGCACACGACTGACTGTTATGCGTGTCAGGGAGTCGAGTGATTTTGCCCCCCCCCCCCCCGCCCCCCAAACACACACACACACACACACCCAGCCCCCCATAAGAAAAAAAAATCAAAATACTAGATCGAAAAAAAGAAAAAAAGAAGATGGGGGGATGGGAGGGTGTGTGTGTGTTTGTTGGGGAGGAGGGGGGGGGGGGGGTAATCCATCGACAACAAACAAAATTACATACACACTCACGCAGTCAGGGGGAAAAAAAATGTTACAATGGGAGATAGAAAAAAAAAAGTCAGACATCATAATTATACTACTCACACACAGACAAACTAGGACGTCAGAAAGAGAGATGAGAGAGAGAGAGAGAGAGAGAGAGAGAGAGAGAGAGAGAGAGAGAGAGAGAGAGAGAGAGAACCACACGTATAGACATTTATAAAAGCGCACACAAAACTTAAATGCTACTTTCTTTCGTGCTGAACTTGTCAGTCTCGTAGCACCACCCCCTGGGGACGGCGCACACTTTTGGAATTCTCTTCCGGCTAGACAGGCGAGAGAAACAGCAAAAAAAAAACATCCATCCCACCTATAGTCCCTTTCCGCTTCCCCATTTTGTTATCATCCTTTTGTTTAGCACTACATTCCTCTTCCAAATCCTTTCCCACCTATTCCCTCCACCCTCCACCCCACCCCCACCCCACCCTTTTCGCTTTTTAGTTCCGTGTTTCCTATGTTAAGACTGGCATTTTGTCAGAGCTGATGACCTTTTAAAGTGACCTGCCCTTGCGTTGTTGACCTTTGCCGTCATGTCAGGTCACAGGCTGTACTCAGAACTGTTGCTCTCTCTCTCTCTCTCTCTCTCTCTCTCTCTCTCTCTCTCTCTCTCTCTGTCTCTCTCTCCCTCTCTCTGTGTGTGACGATCGTAGCATGGATTTTTTTTTTTAAATGGATATGCACAGGTTTTGTTTTTTTTCTGTTTGTTCATGTATTCGCTTACTTGCATATTTTGTTTCGGTTTTTTTTGGTTATTGTATGCTTTATATACAGCGCTTGTTTTGTTTTCTTATTTGAGAGAAAAAGAAGAAAAAAGAAGGTTGACAGTTGTTTCGTGCGAAGAAGATTTTTTTTTTTTTCTTTCCAAAAAGTCGAGAGAGAGAGAGAGAGAGAGAGAGAGAGAGAGAGAGAGAGAGAGAGAGAGAGAGATGAATGAAAACGAAGATGATTGTCTCATACTGCATTACGCATTATTTTTCTAATCACAACTTTCTTCTTTCTAAACAAAACATACATCATTTCTCTGTGAGAAATTCCGGCTGCCGCACCCTCCCCCCCCCCCCACCCCCAACACTCCCCCCCCTCCTCTGTCCCAACCCCCTTCCCCCAGGGAGAACACGTGGTACCCCTGTTTTTGCTTCTTCTTTATTTCCAGCGTGAATGTATGCTTGTTTCCCAGCGGAACACTTTTTTCTTGTTTTCATGATATGTTTCCAAGGAAGACTCTCTTGTTGCTGTACATTCATTAACTCACTCAGTACGGCCAGTCCTCTCTTCTCCTCCACACAGACCCCTCGGATGTCCAGTGGGTGTCTGAATGACCCAACCTATAGCTTTCAGTCGTCAGAATTGTGATATTCTTTGTCAACATTCACCTCTTCAGTATAATAGCCTTCCGCTTGCAATATTTTGATGATGGTAATTGGGGGTGAAACGCTGTTAACGTCGTCTCTTTCGCCGTTTGTATGGAGAGAGTTAAATTTTATGTGCGCTTTTGTGCATGCTGTACTGGTTTAGCTTCACTTCTCATCCGAAAGGATTGCATCCAGATCACCCACTCAAGTTCTCTGAGAATGGGGAACTTAACTGTTGCCCCCCCCCCACCCCCCCCCCCCTGTGTAAATCGAACCGTGGACCCTACGCTTTTTGGAGTCAGGCATTCTACCACTGGGCTAGGGTTCGTCGTCGTTGACGTCGGCTTCCTTCAACTCCGTTCGTCATTACTTTACTCTCCTTTTGGAGGTTGTTTTTTTCAGTATTTTTTATTCAGACAAAGGTTTACAGATACAGAATTTATATGTTTTGTGCATTAGAAAGTATAGGGTAAGCATATAATTAAGTTCTAAGTACTGACAAATCTATAACAGCAAAACAATATATGTTCAATGGCAAAGTTCCAAGGTAGCATTGTTATAGCTTAATCTTGTATCAAACAGTTATAAAGTGCCCATTTTTCCACAAACTTGTTATATTCCATAGTTATGTTAAAGGCATATACTTGTCTACTTCATATGCCTGTTTGAGGTCTTTTTTGGAACATTTGTAATGTTGGTTTTACTTTGTTGATTCTACATTTGTATACATAGAAATTAGCTATCAATAAGATATATGAGAAACATTCATCAGTTTTCATTTTGTTATGTCCAAAAAGCACCAGTGTGTCATTCAGGTTAAGTCTATCACAATGTAAACACTTTTCTTTTAAATATCTCACAAACTCCTTCCAAAAAATGTTGTACATGGTTACATTCCCATAAATAATGCAGAATTGTATCTCTTTTCTTCCTTACAAAAAAAATACACATATTATGTGGGAGTATTCCCATTTGGAGTTTTGTTTCCCATAATTATAGATTTACTTTCTTCTGTTAAGTAGATCTTCTTCCTTGTGTGCAGTGTTGTTTTTTGAATTCATTATTATTTTGCTCATAAATGCTACCAGGATCAGTAGCGCATTTCTATCTCTACACATCACTGAACTTTTCTTCTTCTTTTTTCTTCTTTTTTTTTTTTTTTTAATGTAAAACGATTGCCAAAAGCAAAAACGAAAACGCAAGTTAAAGAAAAGAGAGGGAAAAAAAAAGGAAAGATGAAGATGAAGAAGAAGAAGAAGAAGAAGAAGAAGAAGAAGAAGAAGAAAGAAGATCTTCTTTCTTTTGTGCAGTGTTGTTTTCGAATTCATTTTTATTTTGCTCATAAATGCTACCAGAAACAGTAGCGCAATTCTATCTCTACACATCACTGAATTTTTCTTTCTTTTTTTTTTTAATGTAAAACGATTGCCAAAAGCAAAAACGAAAACGCAAGTTAAAGAAAAGAGAACAAAAAAAAAAAGGAAAGATGAAGATGGAGAAGAAGAACAAGAACAAGAACAAGAAGAAAGAAGAACAAGAAGAAGAAGAAAACTTGTAAAAACAGTTTTAACATCGTAAATTTCATCTTCATTGTGTGTTTTGTTGTTTTTTTTGTTTTTTTGTTTTGTATTGTTTTTGTGTGATTTTCACTTTTTTAATTTGAAACTTCTTGAATTGGATCATGAATATGCAGATTGGTTTCTTTATTTATGGGTCATTTTTTTTTCACAATATTTTGCTGTTGGTTTGCACGAGTGGGCAACAAGAAATGCAGAAATGTCTGACAGTGGAGACAGTAACTGAAAAAACAATCATATTCACCGTCCGAAGAGTTTACACAGACGGACTCCTTGATATGCCGTATTATCTTTCGAAAGTTATAATATCTGTAAAAATAAAAAAAATAAAAAAAATAAAAAAAAAAAAAAATCCGGGGTTTCTCAAGATATGATTCAGAGTTTCAGTTTCAGTTTCAGTAGCTCAAGGAGGCGTCACTGCGTTCGGACAAATCCATATACGCTACACCACATCTGCCAAGCAGATGCCTGACCAGCAGCGTAACCCAACGCGCTTAGTCAGGCCTTGAGAAAAAAAAAGTGAATAAAAAATAGATAAATACATAAAAGAAAGAACTACTACTAATAATGATAATATGTACAAAGCGCAAAAATTTGATGAAGTCAACTATAAGCGTACATAAATAAATAAATAAATAATAATTATATATTTTTCTAAGGTAGTAGTAGTAGTAATAATAAGAATAATAAGAATAATAATAATAAGAATAATAATAATAAGAGAAGAAGAAGAAGAATAAAATTAAATAAATAAATTAAAAAAGACAACAATGGTGATAAATAAGCAAATAAATGTAGAAAATGCAGACACACATTCACACATACACCCACATATGCATAGCAGATATGCACCAAAATTGCAGTTTCACATATATGAAAGCACAGTCAAATACACATAAACGTACACGAGCCCCAACACACACACACACACACACACACACACACACACATTACCCTGCACCTCCTCTACCCGCCTCCTCCACACACTCATTTCTAGGCTACGTATCGCAGCTTCCACGGCACTCTCACACACACACACACACACACACACACACACACACACACACACACACACACACACACACACACAGATGAACCCTTACTTGTACAAGCAGACACGCATACACCCATATCTCCCACCCCCATCCCCACACACATATATGATTCAGAACTATACGATGTTCATTCTCATGCTGATTCACATACACAACATGTCTATGACTTTCTTTGATGTACATTTTATGGTGAAAATCACTCACTCACTCACTCATTCCCTCCACCGCTGGGGTCGGGGGGGGAGTGGGGGGGGGAGCATGAGGAAGATGTCATAGCTCGCCACGCCGTTCTGTTGGCAGCTGTCGTGAGGAGATCTGGCATCGTCATTTTAGTCCATTCCTTGACGTTGTCGGACCAGCTCCTTCTCTGCCGCCCCCGTCTGCGCCCTCCCTCTACAGTCCCTTGCAGGATGGTTTTGGAGAGGGTGTTATGTCGTATGACGTGGCCAAACCATGCCATCTTCCGTCGTTTGACAGTCGCCAGCAGTGGTTCTTGGGGCCCAACAAGGTTGCTGACCAGGTTCCGCATATAGTCATTGGTCTTGTGCTCCTTGTAGGAGATGTGTAGTAGTCTCTTCATCTGGTGAAAATCCAAATCATTATTATTGGGACTGCAGAGCCAGCTTTAAAAAAACAACAACAAAAAAACAACAAAAAAACACCAGATTATTTCATGAAGTAAAGTATTTGAATCGAAGTATGCAGAACAT
>NC_134894.1:58425004-58434563 GCF_041734735.1 Babylonia areolata
ATAGGAGGTGGGAGATATATGGTGGGGCGGAGGGTTAAGGTCTGCATTGGTCGATCTGTACTGGACAGAGCAGGGGGTGTTGGTGGTGGTGGTGGTGGTGGTAGTGGTGTGTGTATGGATGGAGTGGATGGGGGTGGTAGGGGTGGTGGTGGAGGATAGGAGATGGGAGAGAGATGCGGGGAGAGGGGATGGGGGGGGGGGGGTAGGGTCTGCACTAGCCGATCTGTGATGGACAGAGGAGGAGGGGGGAGTAGTGGTGTGGAGTGGATAGGGGGGTGGGGGAGATAGGAGGTGGGAGAGAGGGGGGGGAGGGTTAAGGTCTGCATTGGTCGATCTGTACTGGACAGAGCAGGGGGTGTTGGTGGTGGTGGTGGTGGTGGTAGTGGTGTGGGTATGGATGGGAGGTGGGAGAGGGGGTGAGGGGGTATGGGGCTGCTGCACTAGATGCTGAGCTGTGGTGGACAGAGTAGAGGGGGGGGGGGTAGTGGTGTGTGTGTGTGTGTGTGTGTGTGTGTGTGTGTGTGTTTGTGTGTGAGGAGTGGATGGGGGTAAGGGGAGATAGGAGGTGGGAGATAGATGGTGGGGCGGAGGGTTGGGGTTTGGGGGGTGGGGCGGGGGAGGTTACGGGCTGCACTTGAAGATCTGTGATGGACAGAGGAGTGTGGTGGGTGGGTGGGTAGTGGTGTGGATGTGAGATGTGGGAGAGATAGAATATGAGAGAGGGGGTGTGGGGACGAGAGGTTAGGGGCTGATATGTGATGAACAGAGGAGTGGGGGGGGGGGGGGGTAGTGGTCTGGATGGGGATGTGGGAGAGATAGAATATGAGAGAGGGGGTGTGGGGGTGAGAGGTTAGGGGCTGATGTGTGATGAACAGAGGAGTGGGGGGGGGGGGGGTAGTGGTCTGGATGGGGATGTGGGAGAGATAGAATATGAGAGAGGGGGTGTGGGGGTGAGAGGTTAGGGGCTGATGTGTGATGAACAGAGGAGTGGGGGGGTGGGTAGTGGTGTGGATGGGGATGTGGGAGAGATAGAATGTGAGAGAGGGGGTGTGGGGGTGAGAGGTTAGGGGCTGATGTGTGATGAACAGAGGAGTGGGGTGGGTAGTGGTGTGGATGGGGATGTGGGAGAGATAGAATGTGAGAGAGGGGGTGTGGGGGTGAGAGGTTAGGGGCTGATGTGTGATGAACAGAGGAGTGGGGGGGTGGGTAGTGGTGTGGATGGGGATGTGGGAGAGATAGAATGTGAGAGAGGGGGTGTGGGGGTGAGAGGTTAGGGGCTGATGTGTGATGAACAGAGGAGTGGGGGGGTGGGTAGTGGTCTGGATGGGGATGTGGGAGAGATAGAATATGAGAGAGGGGGTGTAGGGGATAGGAGGTTGGAGAGAGGGGCAGGGGGTTAAGGGCTGCAGTCGTCGAACTTTGGAGGTGGGAGAGACTCGGAGGGCGGTTGGGGTTCAGGGTTGCACTGGTTGATCTTTGATGAACAGAGGTGAGGGGATGGGGGGGGGACGGGGGTGGGGGAGCGGGGGGGGGGGGCGTGGTGTGTAGGGAGTAGTAGACAGGGGGTGGGGAAGATAGGAAGTGGGAGAGAGGTGGGGGAGGGGTGGGGGGGTTAGCAGGCTGCACTAGAGGATCTGTTATGGACGAAGGAGGAAGGGGATGGGTAGTGGTGTGGATGGGGATGTGGGAGAGATAGAATATGAGAGAGGGGGTGTGGGATTTGAGAGGTTAGGGGCTGATGTGTGATGAACAGAGGAGTGGGGGGGGAGTGGGGGGAGGGTAGTGGTGTGTATGGAGTGGCTAGGGGGTTGGCGGTGGGGGGTGGGGGAGATAGGAGGTTGGAGAGAGGGGCAGGGGGTTAAGGGCTGCAGTCGTCGAACTTTGGAGGTGGGAGAGACTCGGAGGGCGGTTGGGGTTCAGGGTTGCACTGGTTGATCTTTGATGAACAGAGGTGAGGGGGGACGGGGGGGGGGGGGAACGGGGGGGGGGGTCGTGGTGTGTAGGGAGTAGTAGACAGGGGGTGGGGAAGATAGGAAGTGGGAGAGAGGTGGGGGAGGGGGGGGGTTAGCAGGCTGCACTAGAGGATCTGTTATGGACGAAGGAGGAAGGGGGTGGTAGTGGTGTGGATGGGGATGTGGGAGAGATAGAATATGAGAGAGGGGGTGTGGGGACGAGAGGTTAGGGGCTGATGTGTGATGAACAGAGGAGTGGGGTGGGTAGTGGTCTGGATGTGGGATGTGGGAGAGATAGAATATGAGAGAGGGGGGTGTGGGGGTGAGAGGTTAGGGGCTGATGTGTGATGAACAGAGGAGTGTGGGGTGGGTAGTGGTGTGGATGGGGATGTGGGAGAGATAGAATGTGAGAGAGGGGGTGTGGGGGTGAGAGGTTAGGGGATGATGTGTGATGAACAGAGGAGTGTGGGTTGGGTAGCGGTGTGGATGGGGATGTGGGAGAGATAGAATGTGAGAGAGGGGGTGTGGGGACGAGAGGTTAGGGGCTGATGTGTGATGAACAGAGGAGTGTGGGGTGGGTAGTGGTGTGGATGGCGATGTGGGAGAGATAGAATATGAGAGAGGGGTGTAGGGGATAGGAGATTGGAGAGAGGGGCAGGGGGTTAAGGGTTGCAGTCGTCGAACTTTGGAGGTGGGAGAGACTCAGAGGGTGGTTGGGGTTCAGGGGTTGCACTGGTTGATCTTTGATGAACAGAGGTGAGGGGATGTGGGGGGGAGGGGGGGCGACGGGGGGGCTGCGGGGGGTGGGGGGGTGTTGTGGTGTGTAGGGAGTAGTAGATAGGGGGTGGGGAAGATAGGAAGTGGGAGAGAGGTGTGGGGAAGGGGTGGGGGTTAGCAGGCTGCACTAGAGGATCTGTTATGGACGAAGGAGGAAGGGGGTGGTAGTGGTGTGGATGGGGATGTGGGAGAGATAGAATATGAGAGAGGGGGTGTGGGGGTGAGAGGTTAGGGGCTGATGTGTGATGAACAGAGGAGTGGGGGGGGGAGTGGGGGGAGGGTAGTGGTGTGTATGGAGTGGCTAGGGGGTTGGCGGTGGGGGGTGGGGAGATAGGAGGTTGGAGAGAGGGGCAGGGGGTTAAGGGTTGCAGTCGTCGAACTTTGGAGGTGGGAGAGACTCGGAGGGTGGTTGGGGTTCAGGGGTTGCACTGGTTGATCTTTGATGAACAGAGGTGAGGGGATGGGGGGGACGGGGGGGTGGGGGAGCGGGGGGGGGGGGTCGTGGTGTGTAGGGAGTAGTAGACAGGGGGTGGGGAAGATAGGAAGTGGGAGAGAGGTGGGGGAGGGGTGGGGGGGGTTAGCAGGCTGCACTAGAGGATCTGTTATGGACGAAGGAGGAAGGGGGTGGGTAGTGGTGTGGATGGGGATGTGGGAGAGATAGAATATGAGAGAGGGGGTGGGGGGACGAGAGGTTAGGGGCTGATGTGTGATGAACAGAGGAGTGTGGGGTGGGTAGTGGTGTGGATGGGGATGTGGGAGAGATAGAATATGAGAGAGGGGGTGTGGGGACGAGAGGTTAGGGGCTGATGTGTGATGAACAGAGGAGTGTGGGTTGGGTAGCGGTGTGGATGGGGATGTGGGAGAGATAGAATGTGAGAGAGGGGGTGTGGGGGTGAGAGGTTAGGGGCTGATGTGTGATGAACAGAGGAGTGTGGGGTGGGTAGTGGTGTGGATGGGGATGTGGGAGAGATAGAATATGAGAGAGGGGGTGTGGGGACGAGAGGTTAGGGGCTGATTTGTGATGAACAGACGGGTGGGGTGGGTAGTGGTGTGGATGTGGGATGTGGGAGAGATAGAATGTGAGAGAGGGGGTGTGGGGGTGAGAGGTTAGGGGCTGATGTGTGATGAACAGAGGAGTGTGGGGTGGGTAGTGGTGTGGATGGGGATGTGGGAGAGATAGAATGTGAGAGAGGGGTGTGGGGGTGAGAGGTTAGGGGCTGATGTGTGATGAACAGAGGAGTGTGGGGTGGGTAGTGGTGTGGATGGGGATATGGGAGAGATAGAATATGAGAGAGGGGGTGTGGGGACGAGAGGTTAGGGGCTGTGTGATGTGTGATGAACAGAGGAGTTGGGGGGGTGGGGTTGGGGGGGGAGTGGTGTGTATGGAGTGGCTGAGGGGGGGGTGGGGGGTGGGGGGGGGGATAGGAGGTTGGAGAGAGAGGCAGGGGGTTAATGGCTGCAGTCGTCGAACTTTGGAGGTGGGAGAGACCTGGAGTGGGATTGGGGTTCAGGGTTGCACTGGTTGATCTTTGATGAACAGAGGTGAGGGGATGTGGGGGGGAGGGGGGGCGACGGGGGGGCGGCGGGGGGTGGGGGGGTGTTGTGGTGTGTAGGGAGTAGTAGATAGGGGGTGGGGAAGATTGGAAGTGGGAGAGAGGTGTGGGGAAGGGCTGGGGGTTAGCGGGGGGTGGGGTAGAGGATCTGTGATGGACGAAGGAGGAAGGGGGTGGTAGTGGTGTGTGTATGGAGTGGATGGGGGGGTTAGGGGAGATTGGAGGTGAGAGAGGTAGGGGGTGTTAGGGGGTCTGTACTGGAGGATCTGTGATGGACAAAGGAGTGTGTGTTGGGTGGGGGGAGGGGCGTGCAGTGGTGTATATGGATGGAGTGGATGCAGGGGTTGGGGAAGATAGGAATAGAGAGAGAGTGAGGGGAGGGGGTGGCAGGGAGAGGGGGTGGGGGATGCACTAGCTGCTGATCTGTGGTGGACAGAGGAGTCGGGGTAGGGGGGGGGAGGGGGGCAGTGGTATGTATGGAGTGGATGGGGTCTGGGGGGGGGGGGGGGGGGGGGGGGGGGGGGGGGGGGGTAAGAGGATGAGGATGGACAGAGGAAGGGGAATGGTGGTGGTGGTCGTGGTGGTTGTGTGTATGGATGGGGGTTTGAGGGATGAACTTGTCCATCTGTGATGGACAGAGGAGGTGGGGTGAGGGTGTAGTGGTATGGAGTGGATGGCGGGTGGGGGAGATAGCGAGGTGGGAGAGAGGGGGAGAGGGTTAAGGGCTGCATTGGTCGATCTGTACTGGACAGAGCAGGGGGTGTTGGTGGTGGTGGTGGTGGTGGTAGTGGTGTGTATATGGATGGAGTGGATGGGGGTGGGAGGGGGGTGGTGGAGAATAGGAGATGGGAGAGAGATGCGGGGAGAGGGGTTGCGGGGGGTGTGGGGGTGTTTAGGGTCTGCACTAGCCGATCTCTGATAGACAGAGGAGGGGGGCGGGGGGGGGGGAGTAGTGGTATGGAGTGGATGGCGGGTGGGGGAGATAGGAGGTGGGAGAGAGGGGGGAGGGTTAAGGGCTGCATTGGTCGATCTGTACTGGACAGAGCAGGGTGTGTTGGTGGTGGTGGTGGTGGTGGTGGTAGTGGTGTGTGTATGGATGGAGTGGATGGGGGTGGGAGGGGGTGGTGGTGGAGAATAGGAGATGGGAGAGAGATGCGGGGAGAGGGGTTGCGGGCGGAGGGGGGGGGGGGGGGTTAGGGTCTGCACTAGCCGATCTGTGATAGTCAGAGGAGGGGGGGCCGGGGGGGGGGGGAATAGTGGTATGGAGTGGATGGGGGTGTGGGGGAGATAGGAGGTGGGAGAGAGGGGGGGGAGGGTTAAGGTCTGCATTGGTCGATCTTTACTGGACAGAGCAGGGGGTGTTTGTGATGGTGGTGGTAGTGGTGTGTGTATGGATGAAGTGTATGGGGGTGGGGGTGGGGGGTGGGGGTGGGGGTGGAGAATAGGAGAGGGGGGTGGTTAGGGTCTGCACTGGCCGATCTGTGATCAGGAAGCAAGTGCGGTCGCGTGTCGGACAGCCGTTTTCTGTCCTGCTTTTGCTTTTCTTTCTTTCTTTCTTCTTTCTTTCTTCTTTTTGATCTTCTTCTATATATATTTCTTCTTTCTTTCTTCCTTGTAGTCTTTTCCTCTGTTCCTTTCTTCTCCTTCTTTCTTTCTTCTCCTTCTTTCTTTCTTTCTTTCTTTCTCCTTGTTTTGGTTCTCCTTTGCAGTTTGTTTCTAAACTCTTTGATGATAAGTAATGACGGATGCGTATGCAGATGTGTGTGTGTGTGTGTTTTGTCTGTGTGTGTGTGTGTGTGTGTGTGTGTGTGTGTGTGTGTGCGCGTGTGTGCGTGCATGTTTTGTTTTTAAGAATACATTTTAATCACATATTCCCCGTGATGATTTTTTTTGTTTGTTTTTGTTTAAAGACAGAGAGAGGGAGACAGACAGACAGACACAGACACACACAGACACAGACACACACACACACACACACCACACACACACACACAACACACACACACACACACACACACACAGAAAGAGAGAGAGAGAGAGAGAGAGAGAGAGAGAGAGAGAGAGAGAGAGAGAGAGAGAGAGAGGATGATACTGCTTTGGATTAACTCATTCATACCTGGAGCAATCTCTCAACGTCAAGCGATGAAAGCTTCCCTCAGATGATTAATGAAACGGTGCCTGAAAACGAAACAAAAAGCCTCTCTCTCTGTAAGACTGAGCCTTCTGTTGGCTCACTGCTGTGTTACAGATGGCAAGGAAAAGCCAGGAAATTAAGTGGGTAGAGGTGTAAACTTTTCGACAAGTGGGTACAGGTGTAAACCTCTCCCATAAGAATTATCCAAGCGCCAAAAAAACCCAAAACATCCAGATCAATTCAGATGTTGGCAAACTTGTTGAAACAGGCATTTATCACAGCAGCTTTTGCCATACCAATGCCACTTTCAAGACTTAACGTCTCATTCAGGATTGTAAAAAAAAAAAAAAAAAAAAATCAAAAAAAAAAAATCACTTGTTTCAGAGCTGTTAATTCCTTTTAACCATCTCGTGCGTGTTTCTTGTGAAATTCTGCAGCGTTCCAGAGCTATAGAGAGACGGATGGGAGGGGGGGGGGGGGGGGAGGAGGATGGGTGCGGGGGGGGGGGGGGGGGGGGGAGGGGGCGAACGCACGAACGAACACACAGATAAACGAGGAGTGAAACTTTTTTTTGTATTGAGCGAAGAAAGGAATGAGCACAGTGGGTTTATTTTCATCCTGCCGTCCTGAAAAGTGAAAAATATAAATAGACGATACAGAAACATAAAATTACGAAGAAAAATATAAATAGACAATACAGAAGCATAAAATTACGAAGATCAGGTTGTTGTTGTTGTTGTTTTTTTGTTTTTTATATACTAAAAATCACCAATATAAGTACATTCGTAAACGTTACTTAGAAAGAAAGAGAAAGACAGAAAGAAGAGAGGGAGAGAGATTGAGAGAGAGAGAGAGGCAGAGAGACATACAGACATCGACTGAGTGTGAGAGACAGAGACAGAGACAGAGAGGGGGGCGGGGGGGGGGGGGGGGGGTTTTCAGATAAACACAGAAATTGAGAGGTACTGTATCTCACAAACCACCCCCCCCCCAAAAAAAAATAAAGTCCGAGCAACTGTCATGCTTTTCACCATACACCTTGAGTCAAAAAAAAAAAAAAAAAAAGAAGAAGAAAAGTTTCACACGCTCAAAACTAGAATCCTCTCTCTCTCTCTCTCTCTCTCTCTCTCTCTCTCTCTCTCTCTCTCTCTCTCTCTCTCTCTCTCTCTCTCTCTCTCTCTCTCAAAACGCGACATTACATAAACAGGAAAAAGAAAAAGACCTCACATGCTTCCCCTCTCCGGAGAGACAATTTCCAAATGTGAACCGATGAACGTGGTGCGCCAGGAAAAAAAAAAAAGCGTCAAGATTTCAGCGTGCGCTGATGCCAACACTGAGGAATCAGCTTTCTTCCAGCTAGCGTTTGCCTGCTCAGCTCGCTCAGAGCTCGTGCAATGGAGCGGAAGGGAAGCATTAACCCTTTCACCGCCAAGCTCGCATTTATGCACAGGCGTGGTAAAGGACCCATGTCACTGAAAGGTGACCGTTCCATGAACCTACTGCTCTTAATGTTCGGTGGTAGGATAGGCCATATTTTCGGGGGGAATCCCCAGCTATTCTTAGCCACTGTCCTTTTCTGTGTTTATACCACAAGGGAATTTTGTACTCTAAATTGACTGGCGGTGAAAGGGTTAATAATGGGTTGACTTCTTCTTCTTCTTCTTCATTACAGACCACGTTCTTTCCCAGTCTTCTCATTCTAGTTGTCTTTCTGTCTTTTGCATTTTAACCCGCTGTTTAGTAATGAAACCTTTTCTGCCTCCAGAAATTACGGAACACGTGTTACCCGTTTCAAATGTTAACATTTTTTTTGGAAAAAAAGGTTATTTATTTCAAACTGTTCTTTATTAAAGTTAGCTAGTTATGTGTTAAATAGTCCAGTTGGTTGTTTATTGTAGATCCCCACATGAACCTCTTTTCAAATAATAATATACAGAAGTAGTGCATACAATATCTGATTATTGATTTTTTTTTTCCTAATCCCGCTTCCCCCGTCCCGCCTCTCACACACACCCTTCCAGTATTATGTTGTTGTTTTTTTCTCTAATCACTGACACTCACCCTCTCCATTTTAGATTTTGTACTTTATCTTTTCCACATTCTGTTCTCTCTCTCTCTCTCTCTCTCTCTCTCTCTCTCTCTCTCTCTCTCTCTCTCTCTCTCTCTCTCTCTCTCTCTTTCTCTCTCTCTTCCTTTCTTAGTCCCCTCCCCCTCCCCCCCCCCCTTCCAACCTCAACCGCCCCCCTTTTCATTCGAATATACAGAAATGTCGATTTCTAATTAATAATAACAATCATCATAATAATAGAAATGATAATAATAATAATAATAATAATAATAATAATAATAATAATAATAATAATAATAATAATATCATTTATTTTCAGTCTAATATCATCATCTTAGGTGAACAGAATATAAATAAATAAATAAACGAACGAACGTCTTTATGTCTGTCTCTCTGCCTGTCTGTCACTCTGTCTATCTCTTGTCTCTGTTGCTGTATCTGTCTGCATGTCAGTCTGTGTGTGTGTGTGTGTGTGTGTGTGTGTGTGTGTGTGTGTGTGTGTGTGTGTCCCTCTCTCTCTTCCCCTCTCTTCACTTCCCTCTCTTCTCCCTCTCTCTTTGGTTTAAACATTTTTTTTTTTAATATCAAGAAACAAGGTGCAATACAGCGTTCAATTAAGAAGACTTGAGCAACAACAAGCATGAGCTTATATCGTGCTCGTTCATATGTAACAAGCACTACACAAATGCAATGGCGAAAATACACACATTATTTGATAATGAAAAGAAGGTTGAAGTGCAAGACAAAACTAAACTAAACAAGAAAAACAACAACAACAAAAACGCAAAAAAAAACCAAACTACTATTACCGCAACTACCACTATCTCTCTCTCTCTCTCTCCTCAATGAAATGATCATCGTCATGTTCGTTATGTTGTATTGTTTTCTTGATCTCTCTCACTTTATGCCAGTCTGTCTATCTGCCTGTCTGTCTGTCTGTCTGTCTGTCTGTTCCTTAGCCCTCCCCCCACCCACCCACCCACCCCCACCCCTTCAGTTTATGTTTATGTGTCTTTTTTGTGTTTGTCTGTCTTTCTGTCTGTCTATCTGTTTTTTGTCCGTGCTCCCCTCCCCT
>NC_134894.1:58442163-58454663 GCF_041734735.1 Babylonia areolata
TCCCCCGTATATTGCTATTAATTTTTTTTTGTTCCATCTGGTTGCATGCTTCCGAGTAATTTGCATTATAATCCCCGTGATACAACCCCCCCCCCCCCCCCAAACCCCAGACATCTCCATGCATATATGTGATAATACAATGTAATATTTAAGTATTCACCGGAACTGTCCACGACTGAATCAATCAGCCTAACTCCCCCGAAAGCGGAGTATGGCTGCCTACATGGCGGGTTAAAAAGGGTCATGCACGTAAAAGCCCACGCGCGTATATTATATGAGTGAGCGTGGGAGTTGCAGTCCACAAATGCAAAAGAAACAAAAACAAACAAACAGCCTAATAAGAAAAAAAAAAAAAAAAATGTCGAGTGCGAGAATCGAACCCAGACTCTCGCGTACACGGTATTGGCAGATAAGCGTATTAACCATTCAGCCACTTTCCTCCTTCCCCCAAACGACGCTTCACTTATGGCTATATTAATAAAAAAAATAAAAGTATCAAATATTTACATTTCGTTTCATCAGAAACACAAATGGATGACAGGCCTCTTTAACTTTTTCTTACTGTTTCTATTAAGATGTTCGCCCCAAAAATAAGTTATGGTGGAAAACAAAAAGGATGCAACTCTCATGGTGACCTCAGTTTCGATACCCCTCCACTTCCGTGCTTGGGGTGAGTCCTGTCAATGTCGTCAGTGTCGGCAGATTCATGGGGGGCTGTTGTTCGAGGGACGTGGTGGCGGTCTTCACTCTGGGAGGGACGCTCACTCAGTCTGGCTCCGCGACTAAGCCATTATTGTCGTTAGTAAGGGGCTTAGTAGGTGGTGTCCTAAGTACGTTAAAACAGAACAGGCACCACTAAACACCACCGAAGTGACTCAGCAGCAGTGCAGGGTCTCCTCTGGTGTGTGGCCTCCTGGCGACCTAACATCGATGGTTCCCTGTGGACTGCCGACGCTGGAACTGCGACGGACGAACCCGGGTGTGGCAGTGTATGGGGGAATCTAAATGAGCGGCGTGGGAGTAATGCTACTGAAACGGTGCAGATGAATGGGGCAGAAAAAAAAAGGATGCAACTTAGACACAAATGCAAGCAGGGAACACCACAGACTGTACCAACTGAAACAAGCTGGAATGATTGGACCAAAGAAATTACTATCAACAGTGTATGTTTGCTGCTGACAATATAAACGCATTTCCTACTGGAGAAGTCAAACATCAAGAGCAAACATACTGAATATGAAATGTCAAGAACTGATTAAGGGTTTTATGCCATAAGACCTGTATTTGTATTTGTATTTATTTTTATCATAACAGATTTCTCTGTGTGAAATTCGGGCTGCTCTCCCCTGGGAGAGCGCGTCGCTACACTACAGCACCACCCATTTTTGGGGGGGGGGGGGGTATTTTTTCCTGCGTGCAGTTTTATTTGTTTTTTCCTATCGAAGTGGATTTTTCTACATATTTTTGCCAGGAACAACACTTTTGTTGCCGTGGGTTCTTTTACGTGCGCTAAGTGCATGCTGCACACGGGACCTAGCTCGCTTTATCGTCTCATCCGAATGACCAGCGTCCAGACCACCACTCCAGGTCTAGTGGAGGGGGAGAAAATATCGGCGGCTGAGCCGTGATTCGAACCAGCGCGCTCAGATTCTCTCGCTTCCTAGGCGGACGCGTTACCTCTATGCCATCACTCCACCTTGGTGTTGATTTAGTTTTCCATGAACGAAACTTCAGAAGAAGAAAAAAAACATAGGAGGTGTGTGGGGGGGGGGGATGGGGGGGGGTTAAAGTAGAGGGGAGGGGCTCTGTTGCGTGAAGTTTCTTGAACGAACTGACATCAGGTAACTGAACAATTATTTCCCGTTCATCACGAGAAAAGAATGCGCAGAATGTGCTCCGTTTATGTCGTTGCGAGAGATCTCCAGAACTTTGAAAAAAGAAGAAGAAAAAACAACAACAACACCAAAACTCCTGGAGAAGCACTGTTTCTCATTGAACGTCATGCTCTGAAAGACAACGAGAGAGGAACTAATCCAGCAAGTGTGAAGAACGTACACTTTGTAAAGAAGACCAGCAAAGAGTTCAGAGACACCTAAAACCATCACTGGAGAAGTTGATATTGATTGATATGGAAATTTATATAGCGCCTATCCTCGGTCGGAGACCAAGCTCTAAGCGCTTTACACACACGGAGTCATTCACACAACAGGCTGCCTACCTGGGTAGAGCCGACTGACGGCTGCCATTGGGCGCTCATCATTCGTTTCCTGTGTCATTCAATCAGATTTCAGGCACGCACAACTACACGCTAAGACAAACATGTAACATTTAACATTCTACGTGCATGACCGTTTTGTTTATTTACCCCGCCATGTAGGCAGCCATACTCCATTTGCTGGGTGTGTTTTTGTTTCCATAGCCCACCGAACGCTGACATGGATTACAGGATCTTTAACGTGCGTATTTGATCTTCTGCGTGCGTATACACACGAAGGGGGTTCAGGCACTCACTGGCAGGTCTGCACATATGTTGACCTGGGAGATCGGAAAAAAAATATCCACCCTTTACCCACCAGGCGCCACCGAGATTCGAACCCGGGACCCTCAGATTGAACGTCCAACACTTTAGCCACTCGGCTATTGCAAGTAATAGCAAAGTAATAGCAAACTGCAGATGACAAACGTAGGGCCAAAGGGAGGGAGGGTGGAAAACACTTCGCTACACTGTTGCAGTCGTGGTTTCCAGAACACAACAACAGACCGTGCAACAAAACAATGTTTCGAGATGCAATACTATATCCTTCTGTGAGAGGCAGCACATATTTCCAGCTAGCAACATTGGCAGACGTCCAGAGGTGAGACTGTTGTTGTGTTCCTCCAAACAGGATGGTCCCAGGCCAAATGGTGTGTGTGTGTGTGTGTGTGTGTGTGTGTGTGTGTGTGTGTGTGTGTGTGTGTTTTGAGGGGTTGAATTCCAAGAAATGCAGAAATACTTTTGACGTAGTAAACTATTCCCGAAGCTATATTCAGAAACAATGATACTATGAACCTCAAGCACAATCCAAAACGTAAAAAATAAAAATAAAAATAAAAAAACCCCGAAAATTAAGGAAATGAAACCGTATGAAAAAAAACAAACCAAACCACACACCAAAAACAACATGGCGTGTATATCATGTTGGTGGAAATCATGCCGAAAATAATTAGAATTTTCTTACTGAAATTGTACCCACAGGTGTGAACAATTCACTGTCATGTTTTCAAAAGTGGAGATAAAAGACAACTTGAACATAAGCACCCCAGGAACCATCGGACAATACAATGGAGATACAGACATCAATACGAAAAGAAAGGCAAAGCCAAGACAGAAAATCCATCTTGACAAAGGAGTAAAAAAAAAAAAGAAAGAAAAAAAAAAGTTCAGTTCAGTTCAGTTACTCAAGGAGGTATTACTGCGTTCGAACAAATCCTTGTACGCTACACCACATCTGTTAAGCAGATGCCTTACCAGCAGCGTAACCCAACGCGCTTAGCCAGGCCTTTGGAGAGGAGTATGAATGAAAACGGATGACCAATGGAAACAGGTAAAAAAAGAGGAGAGCAGTTTTTTTGAGATTCAACCTTTTTTTTTTTCTTTTTTTTTAATGAAACGGGAGAATCAATGAATGGGAGATTTAATTAAAGCCATGTTTAATGATGACAAAAACTTCACCTCAATGACAAAGTGAAAATTAATAAGCATGACCGGAACATTCGGGATATCCCATCAGTAAGATTAATGAAGATGTATACAAATATAGAACAAACAATTATAGAACAATTATAAAACAATGACAGAACACTCAACTACCACTAGCACGCGCGCGCGCGCACACACACACACACACACACACACACACACAGCGCGTGTGTTCTCTCCTAATTTCCCCCTCCCCCTCCCCCCCCCCTCTCTCTCTCCCCCCGACACACACACACACACACCAGTCCTGACCCCTTCAGCACTACATCTCTTCAGATGTACATTTATCACAAGTTTTTAAAGAAAAAAGAAAAAAAAAAAAAAAAAGAAAGATAAGAAGAGCACATGTGGTAACATTACTGATGACAAATGCACTTACGATGGATGTTTGGGGAAAAGGCAGAAAACGAAATAAGAAAAACAAAAGGAAGAATAAAAAAAAAAAAAAAAAGAAAAAAGAAAAAGAGAAGGAAGCAGCATTTATTTCTTTTGGCAATAAAGGTGAACTTGGATGAACTAGAAGCTGCGCAGAGAGACACGGAGAGACAGAGACAGAGAGACACAGAGAGAGAGAGAGAGAGAGAGAGAGAGAGAGAGAGAGAGAGAGCAGCAGAAAAGAGAAGGAAAGAAAGAAAGAAAGACAAGAGACAGAAACCGAGAACATGGAAACTAAATGACACGAAACGAAACAAAATGAAACTTTAGAGGCAGGGGGGAAGGTGGGGACAGGTACATGGGTACCTTCTGGTAAATGATGTAGTACTGAGGGAGGGGTGGGGGTGGGGGTGGGAGGGTGCGGGGGGTGGGGTGGGGGGAGAGGAGGGGAAAGAACGCACACTAATTGCTGCTTCCCTTTCCGGTCTGTTGCACAAGCGCTGAATGAGCCGAACAGAGCAGCTACCCCCCCACCCCCACCCCCCGCCCCCCCCCCACCCCCACCCCCCGCCCTCCCCTTCCCCACGTATAGCTCGCTTTAGCTGGAAGGAAGAAAGCTGATTTCTGTTTGGGCAACTGAGCTTGCCATGCATGCATGCAGCGCACGCTCAAATCTTGGCGCTTTTCCTATAACACTCTCCACCACCACCACCACCACCACCACACACACACACACACAAACACAAAAGAGGTGAACTGTTCTTCTTCTTCTCCTTGACTGTGTGGCAGTGGAGTCGAGGCAAGTGACATCTCTTATTGTTTGTTTTTGTTGTTGTTGTTGTTTTTCTTACGACTGTATATAGCGTCGGTGCTCTTGTATATAGAATCATGTTATTTTCTCTGTGTGTGGGTGGGTGTGGGAGGGGGGGGGGAGGGGGGGGGGGGGGGCAAGTATAGTAAAAAAACAAAATTGGCATCAGAAAAATACATTGAAATTTTTTTTTTTTTTTTTAATTATCAATAGAATCATGTTATTTTGTCTGTGTGTGTGTGGGGGGGGGGGGGGGGGGGGGCATGGGGGGGGGAAGGGGGTGGAGCATGGTAAAAGTTGGCATCAGAAAGAGACGTACATTGATAAATAAATATTTTTGTCAAATAGAATCCTATTATTTTGTGTGTGTGCATGGGGGGGGGGGGGGGGGGGGGGGGAAGCATGGTAAAAATTGGCATCAGAAAGAGACTTACATTGATAAATAAATCTTTTGTAAATAGAATCATGTTTGTTTTTTTTTTATGTGTGGCAGGGGGAGGGGGGGAGGGGGAGAGCATTGTAAAAATTGGCATCAAAAAGAGACTTACATTGATAAATAAATCTTTTGTAAATTAATAGAATCATGGTGTTTTTTTATGTGTGGCAGGGGGAGGGGGGAGGGGGAGAGCATTGTAAAAATTGGCATCAAAAAGAGACTTACATTGATAAATAAATCTTTTGTAAAATAGAATCATGTTATTTTGTGTGTGGCGGGGGGAGGGGGGAGGGGGGCAGGGGAGGGGGGAACATGGTAAAAATTGGTATCAGAAACAGACTTACATTGACAAATAAATCCTTTGTAAAATAGAATCATGCTATTTTGTGTGTGGCGGGGGGGGGGGGTGGGCATGGGGGCAAGGGGGGGCAGGGGTGAGGGCGGAAACATGGTAAAAATTGGTATCAAAAAGAGACCTACATTGAAAAATAAATCTTTTGTAAAATAGGGGGAGCATGGTAAAAATTGCTATCAGAAACAGACTTACATTGATAAATAAATAAATCCTTCGTAGTCTCTGACGTGATTTCTCTCCGAAACGTCAAACGCTACAACAGTTTTCCATTCCGCTGCATTATTACTACTGACTGCATTGCATCACTGCTGATGAACGATACCACATAACTTCAAATCGATAAGTTGATTTTCTGCACTGAGTTTTAATCTCTCTCTCTCTCTCTCTCTCTCTCTCTCTCTCTCTCTCTCTCTCTCTCTCTCTCTCTCTCTGTGTGTGTGTGTGTGTGTGTGTGTGTGTGTGTCTCTGTCTCTGTCTCTATCTCTGTCTCCCTCTTTCTCTCTCTTTCTCAATCTCTCTCTCTCTCTCTCTCTCTCTCTCTCTCTCTCACACACACACACACACACACACTCTCTCTCTCTCACTCTCTCTCTATCGATCCCTCTCTCTCTCACTCTCTCTGTCTCTCACTCTCTATCGATCTCTCTCTCTCACTCTCTCTCTCACTCTCTCTATCGATCTCTCTCTCTCTCTCTCTCTCTGTCTCTCTCTCTCTCTCTCTCTCTCTCTCCCAAAGGATATGGAGTGAGCATGGAGAGGGAATTAAGGAAGATGGGGGGGGGGGGGGGGAAGAGAGAGAGAGAGAGAGAGATCCGAGGCGGGGGGGGGGGGGAGCTTGTTGGAAAGGGGCAGAAAGCATCATGCACAAATGAAAAAAGACAGCATCTTTCCTACAGCACAAAAACCCTTTCACCCTCGGTCATCTCAGACAAGTAAAAAAAAAAAAAAAAAAAAAAAAACCCAGACAAACATGAGATGTTGATGACAATTGGGGCTGAGAGAGAGAGAGAGAGAGAGAGAGAGAGAGGCAAAGAGACACAAATACACACACACGCACACACACACACACACACACACACACCAGAGCCGACGAGGTCCATAAAGAAAATAACTCAAAACTCATTTTATGAAAGACCACACTGACCCGTGTATACATATGTTTGCACGTGTTGTGTACACACACACACAGAGAGAGAGAGAGAGAGAGAGAGAGACATATATATATATATATATACAGAGAGAGAGAGAGAGAGAGAGAGAGAGAGCATCTCTAATGCCAGTAGAAAACAACACTGACACACACACACAGGACCTTCATTACGCTTCCTTCCTCCTCCTTGCGGGCTTTTACACAACATAATTATGGGGAAGGATGGGCGCGCGGGGGTCGGTGGGGGTGGGGGGGGGAGGAGATGTTGCTTCTAAGCTTACCACAGACATGAAACAACACTAACCCCCCTCCCCCTCCCACTGCCGCCACCACCCCCGACCCTTTGCCCTCACCCCCCACTCGTCCCCATGTAAATTCCATTTTTTGACTCACTTGTGTAAACAAAGTGAGTCTTTGTTTTAACCCGGTGTTCGGTTGTCTGTGTGTGTGTGTGTTTGTGTGTGTGTGTGTGTGTGTGTCTGTGTGTCCGTGGTAAACTTTAACATTGACATTTTCTCTGCAAATACTTTGTCAGTTGACACCAAATTAGGCATAAAAATAGGAAAAATCCAGTTCTTTCCAGTCATCTTGTTTAACACAATATTGCACCTCTGGGATGGGCACCAAAAAATATAAAAAGAAGCCTAATTATATGCAAACTGCATTTACTGTTATATTTTTTTTTTTTTTTTTTTGTATTCTCTAAACTTGGCACTTTGACCTCTTATTCTGACACAACAACAAGAAGTCATTATTATCATTTTTTGTTCAAACAGGAACTTCTTTTGCTAAGCATGGAATTTTTATTTATTTTGCAAACGTTTTGGTGCAGAATAGTAAAAAAAAAAGGGAACTTACTCTGTAATTAATGCTAGGGGACTTAATTTATCACATGTGAGTCTTGAAGGCCTTGCCTCTCTTGTTGTTTTTACTTTGATGCTTCCCTGCTCCCATTACACTCTCCCTGCACCCTTTTCTTTTTAACTCACTCAGTACGGCCAGTCCTCTCTTCTCCTCTACACAGACCCTTCGGATGTCCAGTGGGTGTCTCAATGACCCAACCTTTAGCTTCCGTCGTCAGAATTGTGGTATTCTTTGTCAACATTCACCTCTTCAGTATAAGAGCCTTCTGCTTGCAATATTTTGATGATGGTAACTGGAGTGAAACGCTGTTAACGTCGTCTCTTTCGCCGTTCGTATGGAAATAGTTAATATATACTCTCTTTTTTATGGACATTTTTGTTTTGTCTTTTTTCTTTCCTTGTTAACGTTGACATTTTGTGTCAGGGCGGGTGACCTTTTGACGAGATGTGGCCGCAACGTGTTTAGATTAATTACGCTGAATCAGGTCACTCACAGGCAGCAGCAGTGCTCAGAACTGTCGTTGTCTTGTTTCCAGTGGTGGGGAATCTACGATGTGTGGTTCCCAGATAAAAAAAATATAATGTTCATTTGGAATGGATGAATGTGGCGCTTTTTATTCCCTTGTATTTAGTTCGTTTGATTATTAGCTTGTTTTTGTTTTTTTTTTGTTGCTTTTTTTTTGTTTTTTGTTGTTGTCTTTTTGTTTTTTGTTTTTGTTTGTTTTAGGTGTGTGTGGTTTTTTAAAATTTTTTTTTTTTTTTTGTTTTTGTTGTTTTTTTTTTTTTGGGGGGGGGGGAGGATTCGGAGGGCCTTGGGGGGGGGGGGAGGGGTTGTTGTTGTCATTGCTGATGTACTTCTTATTTTTGTCTGCTCAATGTATGTGCATTTTTGTTGTTGTTCGTTTTTAATAATGTCAACAAATGAATAAAGAATACATCATGCAGACAGACAGACACACAGACAGATGCAGATACAGCGAGACAGATAAACATAGATAGACAAAGACAGAGAAGGAAAAGGTGGACAGACAAAACAGACAAACAGGAAGACGGAGAAAGAGAGAGCATATCACAGGCAGGCATTCCTACCCACACAAAACAGCGCACACAGCAAAAAATGGTTGGGGTTTCTTGACATATAAAAAAAGTCCTAACAATACTTTTCCTTTCTTGTTGAACTCGCCCAGACCTTCATAACTACTGCTGGGGTTTACTACACACACTCACACACACATACACACACACACACACACACACACAAGGGGGACTTTGCTTCTAAACTTGTCAGACATGAAACAACACTGTGACCCCACCTCCCCCTCACCCCAAACCCCTTTCCGCTCCCATGTAAATTCTGTTTCCTTTTTACTTTGATGTTCCATACTCCCATTACACTCTCCCTGTGCCTTTTTTTTCTGTTTTTCATCTTTTTTATAGATTTATATTTATACTCTGCCTCGCCCTGTATCTTTTTTGGCAGTCTTTTTTTTTTGTTTCGGTTTTACTCTGCTTCCTTGTTAAGGTTGACATTTTATGTCAGTGCGGGTGACCTTTTGACAAGATGTGACCACAACGTGTTGAAATGACGCAGTGTCAGGTCACTGCAGCAGCACTCAGCACTGTCACTGTCTTGTTTCCTCCAGCCACCAGGGAGTCGATGATGTGTGGTTCCTGGATTATGAAACGTTCCTGTGGAAAAGGATGCTGCTCTTTCTTTGTTTTCCTGGTAGTTAGTTTGTTTATTAGCTTGCTTGCTTGCTTTGTTTGCTTTGTCTCTGTTGTTGTTATTGCTGTCGTTCTCTTTGTTTTTTTGTCTGTGCATTATATGTGTATTAGAAAATCAACAAATAGATAAAGAATACATCATGCAGATAGACAGACAGACAAACACAGAGAAGAAGACAGACATACAAGATAGACGGAGCATCTCGTGTGCACGCATTAGTGCCCACAAAATAGCGCACACAGCAAAAATGGCGGGATTTCTCAACTTGTATAAAAAGTCCTGACAATACTTTTCCTTTCTTGTTGAACTCGCCAAGTCCTTTATAACTACCCCCTGGGGCTTACTACACACACACACACACACACACACACACACACACACACACACACACACACACACACACACACTCACACACACACACACACACACACACACACACACACACACACACACACACACACACACACACACGGGGGACTTTGCTTCTAAACTTGTCAGACATGAAACAACACTGTGACCCCACCTCCCCCTCACCCCAAACCCCTTTCCGCTCCTATGTAAATTCTGTTTCCTTTTTTACTTTGATGTTCCATACTCCCATTACACTCTCCCTGTGCCTTTTTTTAAATCTTTTTTTTTTCATCTTTTTTTATAGATTGTTTTTTTTATACTCCGCCTCGCCCTGTATCTTTTTTGGCAGTCTTTTTTTTGTTTCGGTTTTACTCTGCTTCCTTGTTAAGGTTGACATTTTGTGTCAGTGCGGGTGACCTTTTTGACAAGATGTGACCACAACGTGTTGAAATGACGCAGTGTCAGGTCACTGCAGCAGCACTCAGCACTGTCACTGTCTTGTTTCCTCCAGCCACCAGGGAGTCGATGATGTGTGGTTCCTGGATTATGAAACGTTCCTGTGGAAAAGGATGCTGCTCTTTCTTTGTTTTCCTGGTAGTTAGTTTGTTTATTAGCTTGCTTGCTTGCTTTGTCTTTGTTGTTGTTATTGCTGTCGTTCTCTTTGTTTTTTTGTCTGTGCATTATTTGTGTATTTGAAAATCAACAAATAGATAAAGAATACATCACGCAGACAGACAGACAGACAAACACAGAGAAGAAGACAGACATACAAGATAGACGGAGCATCTCGTGTGCACGCATTAGTGCCCACAAAATAGCGCACACAGCAAAAATGGCGGGATTTCTCAACTTGTATAAAAAGTCCTGGCAATACTTTTCCTTTCTTGTTGAACTCGCCAAGACCTTTATAACTACCCCCTGGGGTTTACTACACACACACACACACACACACACACACACACACACACACACACACACATACGCGCACACACAAGGGGGAATTCGCTTCTAAACTTGTCAGACATGAAACAACACTGTGACCCCACCTCCCCCTCACCCCAAACCCCTTTCCGCTCCCATGTAAATTCTGTTTCCTTTTTACTTTGATGTTCCATACTCCCATTACACTCTCCCTGTGCCTTTTTTTAAATTTTTTTTTTTTCATCTTTTTTTATAGATTGTTTTTTTATACTCCGCCTCGCCCTGTATCTTTTTTGGCAGTCTTTTTTTTGTTTCGGTTTTACTCTGCTTCCTTGTTAAGGTTGACATTTTGTGTCAGTGCGGGTGACCTTTTTGACAAGATGTGACCACAACGTGTTCAAATGACGCAGTGTCAGGTCACTGCAGCAGCACTCAGCACTGTCACTGTCTTGTTTCCTCCAGCCACCAGGGAGTCGATGATGTGTGGTTCCTGGATTATGAAACGTTCCTGTGGAAAAGGATGCTGCTCTTTCTTTGTTTTCCTGGTAGTTAGTTTGTTTATTAGCTTGCTTGCTTGCTTTGTTTGCTTTGTCATTGTTGTTGTTATCGCTGTCGTTCTCCTTGATTTTGTTTGTGCATTATATGTGTATTTGAAAATCAACAATTAGATAAAGAATACATCATGCAGACAGACAGACAGACAAACACAGAGAAGAAGACAGACATACAAGATAGATGGAGTATTTCGTGTGCACGCATTAGTGCCCACAAAATAGCGCACACAGCAAAAATGGCGGGATTTCTCAACTTGTATAAAAAGTCCTGACAATACTTTTCCTTTCTTGTTGAACTCGCCAAGTCCTTTATAACTACCCTCTGGGGCTTACTACACACACACACACACACACACACACACACACACACACACACACACACACATACACACACACATACACACACACACACACACACACACACACACACACACACAAACACACACACACACACACACACACACACACACACACACACACAAGGGGGAATTCGCTTTTAAACTTGTCAGACATGAAACAACACTGACCCCACCTCCCCCTCACCCCAAACCCCTTTCCGCTCCTATGTAAATTCCGTTTCCTTTTTACTTTGATGTTCCATACTCCCATTACACTCTCCCTGTGCCTTTTTTAAAATCTTTTTTTTTTCATCTTTTTTTATAGATTGTTTTTTTTATACTCCGCCTCGCCCTGTATCTTTTTTGGCAGTCTTTTTTGATTCCTTTTTACTCTGCTTCCTTGTTAAGGTTGACGTTTTGTGTCAGTGCGGGTGACCTTTTTGACAAGATGTGACCACAACGTGTTCAAATGACGCAGTGTCAGGTCACTGCAGCAGCACTCAGCACTGTCACTGTCTTGTTTCCTCCAGCCACCAGGGAGTCTATGATGTGTGGTTCCTGGATTATGAAACGTTCCTGTGGAAAAGGATGCTGCTCTTTCTTTGTTTTCCTGGTAGTTAGTTTGTTTATTAGCTTGCTTGCTTGCTTTGTCTTTGTTGTTGTTATTGCTGTCGTTCTCTTTGTTTTTTTGTCTGTGCATTATTTGTGTATTTGAAAATCAACAAATAGATAAAGAATACATCACGCAGACAGACAGACAGACAAACACAGAGAAGAAGACAGACATACAAGATAGACGGAGCATCTCGTGTGCACGCATTAGTGCCCACAGAATAGCGCACACAGCAAAAATGGCGGGATTTCTCAACTTGTATAAAAAG
>NC_134894.1:58459663-58464663 GCF_041734735.1 Babylonia areolata
TGTGTGTGTGCATGGAATGAATGTACGAGAATGACGCGCATGGACACACACGCACGCACTCTCTCTCTCTCTCTCTCTAAACGAGGCTGCCACGGTGCCTCCTCATCTCATAATACCCCCCCAAATATGTTCCGAACAAAAAACAAACAAAACCAAAACCAAACAAAACCACGTGCAAGTGACAGGGCCCATAATAGTGGGGGGGCATTAAGTCCGAAAGGCAGTAGAAAGCTGCACTTCATGGTAGAAACATTCTGTTTAGTTTTTCTTATTCCTTATTCATTTGTGGTTCATTTAAGCAAGGGATCCACCTTATCACTGCACCGGAAGTGGGCGTGGTCAGCGTCTAAAGTAGGTCACTGAGTTCAAAACAAATGACACTTATTTTCTCGGTTATTTCGTTTTCTTACCCAATTTCACACGTGAAAATGTCCAGAATGTGGCCTCCGAATGTTCATTATGTTATTATGTACTTGCTATGTTATGTAAATGTCTTCAGGGGTGTTTCGTGACAAAGATAATAAAGATAAAATAAAAATAGGAAATAGGTCACAGTGTCAGTGATGTTAACTGGTCGTTGTTTAATCTCAATGTCCACTGTTATGTTGCTCATACATTATAAAGAACATGTACATATTTTTCATCTTTCCCTGGGCTACTTGTACCCTAAACAAAATTAAAAAACAAAAACAAAAAAACAAACAAACAAAATAAACAAAAACAAAAAAAGAGAGGGAGGGGAAAAAAAGATGTGTCTAGATCTTTGGGTGCCGTTTATGATAGCAACTAAGCCTCTTTTTGAATTTCTTCTGCCATGAGTTGATATTTTGCAAAGTACTTCAGTCTCTTAAGATAATTATCGCCCCTGATATACTTGTAATTAAAGAAAATCAATCGCAAATCTGCGAATGTAAGTGTAATCAAGGTCGATCAGCTCTGCCAATTTCCAGAGGCACCGTGCACACGCATGTCTAAAACATGTTTGCTTGGATACGTTTTTAATTCATATCAAGCATTCACCAAAAACTGCAAGCATAATCATGCACTCAATTCGCTTGTTTTGCCATTCTTTCAGCACTGACAGACAATATCGTACTTATGATATTCAATGTGGAGAAGACCAACAATGACTGTAGAATAGTAAAATCCTTCTCATTCTCATAAGGGTAAAGAGTGCTTCCAAGGAAGGGTGGTGGGAAGCGACCTTCGACCTTCCCGAAGCGACGTGAAGTGCCACAGGTGACAGCGTTCTCTCTGTCACCCCCACACTTCACACGCCCCCTGACAGAGTCGCTTCACTGTTCACGGGAGAGGTGACGGTTGTTGTCTGCTGAGAGGATAAAGATCACACCTTCTGTTTTAACGGGGCCTCAGAGATGGAGGTTGGGGCTGACGTGTAGATGACGCAGGGTGTATATATATATATATATATATATATATATATATATATATATATATATATATATATATATATATATATATATACACGGTCAACGGATCACCAGCATCAGCATCTCCCCGTCTGGCGGAGGTTTGGAGATCGGATCCAGTTCTATCTCCTTCTGGTGCACACTGTCAGGTGAGAGCGATGTGTGTAATGTTCAGTGTGTGTGTAATGTTTGAATGCCCTCACTGGGGCATATGAAAGAAACTTACAAACCTTGCCTTGTTGCTTGCTGTATTCGTTTTCCACTTAATCGATTATAACATGAATTATGAGAGCATGTTCATAGACATACTTTGCATTGCTAAGACTTTGTGACAAGCTAGATCACAGGTCAAGCAAGAAGAAAATAAAAACATAAAACATGAATTTGTGCAGAAATATCTGAAATGAAAATAGAATTGCAGCATAAACAGGAATTATATGAAAAATAACATATCAGCACTGTTTCAGCTTAGCAAGAATTAAAAATGAAAACATGTGTCAGCATAATGACTGTTCATTTGCAGTGTCAATGTCCTGGCTTTTAAATATTCTTATCATCACCAGTCTCATCACAAACTCAGTGGTGCCCTGGATGCCAGTCGTGTGGATCGTCTAGGGGTGGGATCTGGTGGTGGTAGTGGAGGCGGCTCTGGTACAGCTCGCAGGGTTGATGTCCTGGGTCTTGGCATGGGCCTGACTTGCCACACACCACTGTCACTGTCAGTATCAGTGTCTGAGTCAGACACTTTGTCCTGGTGATGCAGTGGGGACAGGTCAGTTGGCCTGACAAGCGGTGGTGGTTGTTGGCTGGACCTCTGCGGCGTGGGGCTGAGTACAGGTGGGGACACCCGTGGGACCACAGAGTCAGGTGTGGTGCTGTGGCGCCTCCATTGTCGTCTGCGTCTCCTGCGTCTCTGGTTTGGAGCTGGATCAGCTGGCGTTGGTCCAGGTTGCTCAGCGTGTGTGGCAGGAACACACTGGTTGTGGGCTGGAACTGGCGACTGGCGGTCAGTATTCTGTCGCCTGGCCCTCAGGTCGCGTCGTTTGTGGCGACACTGGTCCTCAGTGTGACTGGACCTCTCACACCAGACACAGTGTGGAGGGTCTGGGGTGCAGTCAGCAGCACAGCGTCGAGGATGTAGCACTGGTCCTGGAGGATGTGGTTGGTGTGCTGGCATGGTGGACTGCTGCTGTTGCCTCCGCAGGCTGGTGACCTCAGCTGTGAGTGTGGCCAGCTGGGCTTCCAGGCGGACAACAGTGGTGCTGTCTATGCCGGGGCAGGTGTTGTAGGTGTGGCTGTCCTCCTACAGCCATTGCAGGGCCTCCTTCTTCGCTGCCTCGAAGGTGGTGTCAGGATGGTCACGGATGAAGCGCCTGACATCGCCCCTGAGTGCAGCTGGTTGAAGACCTCTGGTGAAGGTGTCGCGGAGTATGGTTGCTGGCACCTGCATCACCCCATCTTCAGCCTTGTTGTCCACAGGTGCTGAAGATGGGATGCGTACTCTGCAATCGTCTCCTTGGGCTGCTGCTGTCTGTTGAAGAAGGTGGTGGTAAGCTCTGTGGCATCTCGCTGATCTCCCCAGTTCTCATCAAAACTGCAAGGATCTTGGCTGGGGTGTCCACTTCTGTCGCCGGGAGCCTGACAATCTGCTGGCGAGCTCTGCCGGGAAGGGCTGAGATCAGCCAGAGAGAGGCTGTCGCGTCATCCAGGGGCTGCAGATGGAGGATCAGTCTGGCCTCCTGGACGAAGTCTTAGACCTCACTGCCGGTTTCTTTTCTGGATAGCATCGGGAGTTTGGGCAGGAAGTCGGTTGAAGCCATCTTGATGGGGCGACGTTTCTTCTTGTGGACTCGTGTACCTGCTGCACTGTCTTCTCTCTTCTTCTATGTTAAACTATCCCTATGTGACTGTTAGTACTACCTCTTGTCCCAATATGATCCTAGCTCACTGTGCCAAGTATGTGATAGCGTTAGCTTGGCTAGGGGCCTATAATTTATATTTAGAGATATTAAAGAATTAGCACATCCTTGCTCACAGCGCCAAGTTGTAACAAGGTACACTTGCTGGTAAAGGGCTGTGGTTTAGGGATGGATTTTTATTACAAGAATTTAAACATTAAAGGGAAGGATTTTGGATTAATCAAGGATCAATATCCTGTCGGTGACGCCATTTTTGTAGCCGTGTACCGAGTGGTTATTCAAGGTACGGACGGTACAAAAGAACTAAACTAAATGATGATTTACTGTATTAAAGGATAGACAAGAAGTCCCGCGCACAGGCCAGGAACATACAGAGGCTAGTCACAAATGAGTTTTTCCATTGTTTTATTTACAATAGTTATTACATGAGAAAAAGAGCTAAGATGATATACGAAGAAAAGATAAGAAAGAGAAGACAGTGCCTGGAATGACACAAACAAATGTCATTAGCACAACATGTCGGCACAAGTGAATAGTATAGCACATGTATACATATTACATGGAAAGACTATCACTCGGGTTTGGGATACGCAACAACATAATGCATATGTGTGAAGACCAAACGCTGACATCAAATGACATTTCTAATACATTTAAATAGCACAGTTAAAGTGATTGAAGCGATGCTGACTTGGTGAAAGTACACTGACAGTATAGATTAGGTAAAGCTTATACTGTGTCAAAGTCACTCAAATGAATCAGTTTATCATGTAGCACTATACTGGAGTAAGCCGTATAGGAGAGAGCATGATAACTAAATTACAATTAACAGACTGATACATATCAGGTGGTTTTAACCAATAACTGATATTAATCAAACACTATCTTGTAATCACCACAACAGAATACTACACACATCTTAGAGTACTGAGCATCAGTGAAACACTAACCTTCATCAGTGACAGCAAATGAGAAAGAACGCATCATATGCACCCACTAGAATATTCTTGAACAAACTATTAGTGTCCAGAGACGTCACTGACTGTGACGTTAAGAAGAATCAAATGGAACACTGCTCCAAGCATATGACGACATGGCAATTATTTAGATCAATCATAGCGGAACTGTGACTAACATGTCAAAGCAATAACTGAACAAAGCAATAACTGAACATACTCATATGAACACAAGTACTGTGGGGGGCGGGGTGAGGGGGAGTGTGTGTGTGTGTGTGTGTGGGAGGGGGGCATGGATCAGTACCTCTGTTTTTTACTTGTTTATTCTTCCTTTCTTTTTCTTTCTTTTTTCTTTCTTTTTCGGGTTTTTTTTCTCTCCTTTTTTTTTTTTTTTTTTTTTAACCTTGCTTCCCTCCCAAGCTCTGTTCCCTCCCACTCCCCTAAACACGTAAAAGAGCTCACGGCAATAAAAACGTTGTTTGCTGTCCGAGGTAAAAATTCTGTCCATTTTGATAAGAAAAAAACAACAACAAAAAACATTTGCAGAGGAGAAAAAAACAACAAACAGAAAAGAAAGATAAACAATGGGTTGTGTGCTTCATTGTAGCACCCTGGTGAGAGCAACCTGAACTGCATTCAGAGAAAATTTGTTGTGACTGGTAAAAAGAGTAATACGACATTTTATTTTTATTTTT
>NC_134894.1:58472163-58482163 GCF_041734735.1 Babylonia areolata
AGAAATAAAAACAAAAACATATATAAACGTATAACATAAATATTTTCCATAATTATGAGAATGACAACACAGATTTCACTTTTCACAATGAGCAACACCTGATACTATTTTATTATTGTTGAGTTTTTTTTTCGTCGCATTTTATTCGCTTCTGCAATATATTTTGCAAGTGAGAGAGAAAGAGAGAGAGAGAGAGAGAGAGAGAGAGAGAGAGAGAGAGAGAGAGAGAAGATGTGGAGGGAAAATGAGGCAGCAGGCAACTGAGGGGAAAGATCGTTGTATTGTATTGTATTGTATTGTATTGCATTGTATTGCATTGTATGATGTCATTTGCAATACAGTGCATTGCATGTATTGTATTGCATTGTATTGCCTTACAATGCATTGTAGTGTAGTGCAGTGTAGTGAAGTGTAGTGTAAAATTTCTTGCCACAACATTACATTTTCATTTTTTTATTTTCGTGTCCAGTTTGGGATTATTTCGCCTGCCAGACACAGTGGATCGCCTTTTGTCCATGAAGAAAGCGAAGTTTGATCGTGTACCTTTTTTTTTTTTTTTGAAAGCCCACTACGCTGACACCACCACCACCACCACCACCCCTGCCCTCCCTGTATCTACCCTGTTGCCAGAACTAAAAATAGGTGGCCCCGTTCAGTTCTGCACTGTACATAAAAGAACGTAATAGAGCAGTAATATATTCTTTAAAGAAATAGAATAAAATAGTATATATTTTTTTTTTCTTTTTCTTTCTTTTTTTTTTTTATATTTAATCTCTCCTCATTGCAGGAGGTGGTGTGAGCGCGTACATTCGCGATAGAAACCTGGCGGTCAATGTAAATGTAAGTTGTAGATTTATAGCTGAAGGCATCAGAGGCTGAATGTGTTGGGGCTTCCTGGTGGAGTTTGGGGATGGTGGTGTGTGTGTGGGGGGGGGGGCGTGGGAGGGGGGGAATGGAGGGGAGTGTAGGGTGTGTGTGTGTGTGTGTGTGTGTGTGTGTCTGTTGAGGGCATTTTCTCTCGTGATGATGTTCGTCAGATCCCGATGTGCCGAGAAGCTTGACTTTGCGCAATTCAGGTTGAGAGGAAGGAAATAGGAATGATTTCCGATTTCTGTCGTCAGTGCTTCCTTGCGGTTCGTTGATGTCTGCAGCAAGTTCTGACTTCCTGTGTGTGTGTGTGTGTGTGTGTGTGTGTGTGTGTGTGTGTGTGTGTGTGTGTGTGTGTGTGTGTGTGTGTGTGTGTGTGTGTGTGTGTGTGTGGGTGTGTGTGTGCGTGCGTGCACACTTGCAGATCCAAACGGAACGCAACACGTACATGCCTGTGACTTAGTTAGTTAGTTAGTTAATTATTCATGATATACCTTGCCGTCGGGAAAAGGAGGAACAGGGGTGGAGGGGGGCGAAGAGGTGGAGGGGGGCGGAGAGGTGGAGGGGGGGCGGAGAGGTGGAGGGGGGGGCGAAGAGGTGGAGGGTGGCGGAGAGGTGGAGGGGGGAGGGGGGCGGAGAGGTGGAGGGGGGGCGGAGAGGTGGAGGGGGGGCGGAGAGGTGGAGGGGGGTGGAGGGGGGCGGAGAGGTGGAGGGGGGGCGAAGAGGTAGAGGGGGGCGGAGAGGTGGAGGGGGGTTGAAGAGGTGGAGGGGGGGCGGAGAGGTGGAGGGGGGGCGGAGAGGTGGAGGGGGGCGGAGAGGTGGAGGGGGGCGGAGGGGGGCGGAGAGGTGGAGAGGTGGAGGGGGGCGGAGAGGTGGAGGGGGGGTGGAGGGGGGGCGGAGAGGTGGAGAGGTGGAGGGGGGCGGGGGGGGTGGAGGGGGGGTGGGGGGCGGAGAGGTGGAGAGGTGGAGAGGGGGCGAAGAGGTGGAGAGGGTGGAAGGGGGCGGAGAGGTGAGGGGGCGGAGAGGTGGAGGGGGGGGCGGAGGAGGGGCGGAGAGGTGGAGGGGGGGGGGCGGAGGAGGGGCGGAGAGGTGGAGGGGGGTCGGAGAGGTGGAGGGGGGGGCGGAGAGGTGGAAGGGGGGGGGGCGGAGGAGGGGGGCGGAGAGATTGGAGGGGGGGCGGGAGGAGGTGGAGGAGGGGCGAAGAGGTTGGAGGGGGGCGGAGAGGTTGAGAGGTGGAGGGGGGGGGCGGACGAGGTGGACGGGGGGGCGGAGAGGTGGAGGGTGCGGAGAGGGTGGAGGGGGGGCGGAGAGGGCGGAGAGGTGGAGGGGGTGCGGAGAGGTGGAGGGGGCGGTGGGTCGGAAGGGGGGCGGAGAGGGGGGCGGAGAGGTGAGGGGGGGGCGGAGGAGGGGGGAGGGGGGGTCGGGAGAGGTGGAGGGGGGGTCGGAGAGGTGGAGGGGGGGGTCGGAGAGGTGGAGGGGGGGCGGAGGAGGGGCGGAGAGGTGGAGGGGGGTCGGAGGAGGGGCGGAGAGGTGGAGGGGGGTCGGAGAGGTGGAGGGGGGTCGGAGAGGTGGAGGGTGCGGAGAGGTGGAGGGGGGGCGGAGGAGGGGCGGAGAGGTCGAGGGGGGTCGAAGAGGTGGAGGGGGGGCGGAGAGGTGGAGGGGGGGCGGAGAGGTGGAGGGGGCGGAGAGGTGGAGAGGTGGAGGGGGGGCGGAGAGGTGGAGGGGGGGGTCGGAGAGGTGGAGGGGGGGGGCGGAGAGGTGGAGGGGGGGCGGAGAGGGGGGCGGGGGGGCGAAGAGGTGGAGTTCGCTCTTATCTTGTGGAATCAATTGCTAAGAAGTTGGTTGTTTTTTTGTGTGTTTTTTTTTTCTTTTTCCATTAATTAATAATGATCTTATTGTATGTCTCTTGACGTATATGTATTATAATGTCTGAGATGATTTCTTTGATTATCCCACACACAGAATCCGCACACTCACATCAGAGCAACCTAAATGTCAGAAAACTCCAAACTCCTGTATAATGTTAAATTTTTGGCTGAAATTGACCATGAAAACCTATTATTCAGACAAAGAACTTAATGCATTTTGAAGAATACTACTTTGAATACATTTGGAAACAATGTATAAATCGAAAATTGACATGCTATATCTGTCTCCGTGACCTGATTCTCTGTCTCCCTATCTCTGTCTCCGTGACCTGATTGTCTGTCTCCCTGTCTTTGTCTCTGTGACCTGATTATCTCTTTCCCTGTCTTTGTCTCTGTGACCTGATTCTCTCTTTCCCTGTCTCTGTCTCTGTGACCTGATTGTCTGTCTCTCTGTGTCTGTCTCTGTCTCTGTGACCTGATTCCATGTCTCCCTGTGTCTGTCTCTGTGACCTGATTCTCTGTCTCCCTGTCTCTGTCTCTGTGACCTGATTGTCTGTCTCCGTGCGTCTGTCTCTGTCTCTGTGACCTGATTCTCTCTCTCCGTGTGTCTGTCTCTGTGACCTGATTCTCTGTCTCCCTGTGTCTGTCTCTGTGACCTGATTCTCTGTCTCCCTGTGTCTGTCTCTGTGACCTGATTCTCTGTCTCCCTGTGTCTGTCTCTGTGACCTGATTCTCTGTCTCCCTGTTTCTGTTTCTGTGACCTGATTCTCTCTCTCCCTGTCTCTGTCTCTGTGACCTGATTCTCTGTCTCCCTGTCTCTGTCTCTGTGACCTGATTCTCTGTCTCCCTGTCTCTGTCTCTGTGACCTGATTCTCGGTCTCCCTGTCTCTGTGACCTGATTCTATGTCTCCCTGTCTCTGTCTCTGTGACCTGATTCTCTGTCTCCCTGTGTCTGTCTCTGTGACCTGATTCTCTGTCTCCCTGTCTCTGTCTCTGTGACCTGATTCTCTCTCTCCCTGCCTCTGTCTCTGTAACCTGATTCTCTGTCTCCCTGTCTCTTTCTCTGTGACCTGATTGTCTGTCTCCCTGTGTCTGTCTCTGTCTCTGTGACCTGATTCCATGTCTCCCTGTCTCTGTCTCTGTGACCTGATCCTCTCTCTCCCTGTCTCTGTCTCTGTGACCTGATTCTCTGTCTCCCTGTCTCTGTCTCTGTGACCTGATTCTCTGTCTCCCTGTCTCTGTCTCTATGACCTGATTCTCTGTCTCCCTGTGTCTGTCTCTGTGACCTGATTCTCTGTCTCCCTGTCTTTGTCTCTGTGACCTGATTGTCTGTCTCTCTGTGTCTGTCTCTGTGACCTGATTCTCTCTTTCCCTGTCTCTGTGACCTGATTCTCTGTCTCCCTGTGTCTGTCTCTGTGACGTGATTCTCTGTCTCCCTGTGTCTGTCTCTGTGACCTGATTCTCTGTCTCCCTGTTTCTGTTTCTGTGACCTAATTTTCTCTCTCCCTGTCTCTGTCTCCGTGACCTGATTGTCTGTCTCCCTGTCTCTGTCTCTGTGACCTGATTCTCTCTCTCCCTGTCTTTGTCTCTGTGACCTGATTGTCTGTCTCTCTGTGTCTGTCTCTGTGACCTGATTCTCTCTCTCCCTGTCTTTGTCTCTGTGACCTGATTGTCTGTCTCCGTGCTTCTGTCTCTGTCTCTGTGACCTGATTCTCTCTCTCCCTGTGTCTGGCTCTGTGACCTGATTGTCTGTCTCCCTGTGTCTGTCTCTGTGACCTGATTCTCTGTCTCCCTGTCTTTGTCTCTGTGACCTGATTGTCTGTCTCTCTGTGTCTGTCTCTGTGACCTGATTCTCTCTTTCCCTGTCTCTGTGACCTGATTCTCTGTCTCCCTGTGTCTGTCTCTGTGACGTGATTCTCTGTCTCCCTGTGTCTGTCTCTGTGACCTGATTCTCTGTCTCCCTGTTTCTGTTTCTGTGACCTAATTTTCTCTCTCCCTGTCTCTGTCTCCGTGACCTGATTGTCTGTCTCCCTGTCTCTGTCTCTGTGACCTGATTCTCTCTCTCCCTGTCTCTGTCTCTGTGACCTGATTGTCTGTCTCCCTGTGTCTGTCTCTGTGACCTGATTCTCTGTCTCCCTGTATCTGTCTCTGTCTCTGTGACCTGATTGTCTGTCTCCCTGTGTCTGTCTCTGTGACCTGATTCTCTGTCTCCCTGTGTCTGTCTCTGTGACCTGATTGTCTGTCTCCCTGTCTCTGTCTCTGTGACCTGATTGTCTGTCTCCCTGTCTCTGTCTCTGTGACCTGATTGTCTGTCTCCCTGTCTCTGTCTCTGTGACCTGATTGTCTGTCTCTCTGTGTCTGTCTCTGTGACCTGATTCTCTGTCTCTCTGTGTCTGTCTCTGTGACCTGATTCTCTGTCTCTCTGTGTCTGTCTCTGTGACCTGATTGTCTGTCTCCCTGTCTCTGTCCCTGTGACCTGATTGTCTGTCTCCCTGTCTTTGTCTCTGTGACCTGATTCTCTGTCTCCCTGTGTCTGTCTCTGTGACCTGATTCTCTGTCTCTCTGTGTCTGTCTCTGTGACCTGATTGTCTGTCTCTCTGTGTCTGTCTCTGTCTCTGTGACCTGATTCCATGTCTCCCTGTGTCTGTCTCTGTGACCTGATTCTCTGTCTCCCTGTCTCTGTCTCTGTGACCTGATTGTCTGTCTCCGTGCGTCTGTCTCTGTCTCTGTGACCTGATTCTCTCTCTCCCTGTGGCTGTCTCTGTGACCTGATTCTCTGTCTCTCTGTGTCTGTCTCTGTGACCTGATTCTCTCTCTCCCTGTCTCTGTCTCTGTGACCTGATTCTCTGTCTCTCTGTGTCTGTCTCTGTGACCTGACTCTCTGTCTCCCTGTCTCTGTCTCTGTGACCTGATTGTCTGTCTCCCTGTCTCTGTCTCTGTGACCTGATTGTCTGTCTCCCTGTGTCTGTCTCTGTGACCTGATTGTCTGTCTCCCTGTTTCTGTCTCTGTGACCTGATTGTCTGTCTCCCTGTCTCTGTGACCTGATTGTCTGTCTCCCTGTCTCTGTGACCTGATTGTCTGTCTCCCTGTCTCTGTGACCTGATTGTCTGTCTCCCTGTCTCTGTGACCTGATTGTCTTCCCTCTCTGTCTCTGTCTCTCTCTGTCTTCCTGTATCTGTCTTTTTGACTCACTTGTGTAAACAAAGTGAGTCTATGTTTTAACCTGGTGTTCGGTTGTTTCTCTGTGTGTGTGTGTGTGTGTGTGTGTGTGTGTGTGTGTGTGTGTGTGTGGCTGTGTGTCTGTGTGTCTGTGTGTCCGTGGTAAACTTTAACATTGACATTTTCTCTGAAACTACTTTGTCAGTTGACACCAAATTTGGCATAAAAATAGGAAAAATCCAGTTCTTTCCACAGTCATCTTGTTTAAAACAATATTGCGCTTCTGGGATTGGCACAAAAAAAAATAAAGAATGAAGCCTAATTATATGCAAACTGCATTTACTGTTATATTTATATTTTTTGTATTCTCTAAACTTGGCACTTTGATCTGATATTCTGACCCAACAGCTAGAGCAGTCATTATTATCATTTTTTGTTCAAACAGGAACTTCTTTTGCTAAGCATGGAATTTTTATTTATTTTGCAAACGTTTTGTGCAGATAGTAAAAAGGGGAAATTACTCTGTAATGCTAGTGGAGTTAATTTGCTTTAAACTGATCTTTCTCATCTTAAACATTACATTTTGAAACAAGAGAGGCAAGGCCTTCAAGACTCACTTGTGATGCACTTTTTTTTTGAAAATCCAAGCTTTTTATGTATTGAGTATAATTTCAAAATGTAATGTTTAAGATGAGAAAGATCAGTTTAAAGCAAACTAAGTTCCCCAGCAGAGTAATTTCCCTTCTTCTGATACCTACACCAAAACGTTTGCAATAAATAAAACGTCCATGCTTAGCAAAAGAAGCTCCTGTTTGAACAAAAAATGATAATAATGACAGATCCTTTGTTGGGTCGAATATCAGATCAAAGTGCCAAGTTTAGAGAATACAAAAAATATAAATATAACAGTAAATGCATTATACCCAATACATAAAAACTTGGATTTTTTTAAAAGTGTATCACAAGTGAGTCTTGAAGGCCTTGCCTTTCTTGTTTTTTCTTTTCTTTATCTATCTCTCTCTTCCCTTTTTTTCTGAGTGTATCTGTGTGTCTGTCTGTCCGTCTGTTTCCCGTTTAAACTGGATAGAAAGGTGAGCAGGTCACTGTAGGGTTGAAGAAAAAAAAAAACGAAGAAGAAAAGCGAAAAAAACAAGAAACAACAACAACAACAACAACAACAAAAGACCGATCAACACCAAAAAATGACGGCTCAGTTTTTTTGTTTGGGTTTTTAATTCCAATCCCGTCTTTTTTCTTTCTTTTTTTTTTCGAGGGATTGTTGTTGTTGTTGTTTATTTGTTCTTGTTGTGTGTGTGTGTGTGTGTGTGTTTGCTGGTGTGAGTTTTTTCTTTCTCAGTGTCAGGTTGAGCCGTGAATGGGAAAGGAAATGTGTGTGTTTGTGTGTCTGTGTGTGTGTTGGCAGGAAGTAGGAGGACGGTTTGAAGGTGCAGTGTGTGCTTTGATGACTCTGCCGACTTGTGGGAACTGTTCACTTTTGAGAAAGAAAGAAAGAAAGAAAGAGGGCAGAGGAGGGTGGTGAGAGGTGGGAAGGGGGGTGGAGGGTGGGGCTGGGGGGAGACAGGAAGAAAGATAATGACGACGTAAAAAAAAAGCAAGCGCAGATACAGACACGCACAGACAAACAGAGACAAACAGACACACACACACACACACACACACACACACACACACACACACACACACATACGAAGGCACGCAAACAACGAAATAAAGAAACTGAAACGTGTATATAAGAAAAAACAACAACAACAAAACACAAAAAACAACAACAACAAAAAAACAAAACAGAAACACACGAATGGAAAAAAGAAAGAAAGAAAGGAAACGAAATTCAAAGAAAGAAATATAGAATGAAGCAAAGGAAGAAAAAAAAAAGAAAAAAAAAGAAAGCGAAAAGGAGTAAAGTTAAGAAGAAAATAAAGTACAAAGAATCGGAAGAGAGGAAAAACATAAATAAAGTTAAATGTACATGTTTCCTTTTCAATCGCCAAAGACATGAAACAAGTTCCCTGATAACCTCCGTCATTCTGATTCCCTCGCACCTTTTAAATCTCGTCTCTTTTCCCCCTCAGCAATAAGTTCAGTTGTGGCAGGTCCACTTCCTTTGCGTTGGCTGTGTTTGACTACGTGTGTATACATATGTATGTGTACATAACTACATGCATGTATATGAATGTGTATTGTGTGTGCGTGTGTTTATGTAAGCTTGTGCCTGCCTATGTGTGCGTATGTGTTAGGGAAGCTGTTAGATACACATATATTGTTAAAATGTATGTATGCAGTGTGTGTGTGTGTGTGTGTGTGTGTGTGTGTGTGTGTGTGTGTGTGTGTGTGTGTGTGTGTGTGTGTGTGTGTGAGTGTGTGTGTGCAGTCACATTTTGGTGTGTGTGTGTGTGTGTATGTAACATTGATGTAATGTTTTATGTTAACAAAAGCGGTTTTTTTTGTAAAGCACCTAGAGCAAGTTTCTGGACAACAGTGTGCTATATAAGTATCCGTTCTTCTTCTTCTTCTACATATAAATGGAAAAGAAAAAGAAAATAGAAAAAAAAAACCGTGGTCAAGACAGAAACGAAAACAAAGAAATGAGAGAAATTGAAACAAAGAAAGACAAAATAATGGTAAAGTTACAGTTTTCAGTGTCCGTTTCTTAAGGAGGCTTCACTGCGTTCGGACAAATCCATAATCATAAATCATACGCAGCACCACATTTGCTAAGCAGATGCCTGACCAGCAGTATAACCCAGTACGCTTAGTCAGGCCTTGAGTGCATGCATAATTATAATTTATATTTGTGTAGTGGATTTCTTCTGCAGCACTTTTGCCAGAGGACAACACCCTCGTTGCCATGGGTTCTTTTTTTTTTCAGCACGCCAACTGCGTGCTGCACACGGGACCTGGGTGGTTTATAGTCTCATCCGAATGACTAGTTACGTATTTGTATCTACATATCTATCCCGTAGTCTTGTGGACCGTTGGGGCGCCACAGGTGATCTGGCAACCAGCATCCTCCAATCCTCTCGGTTTTCTGATCTCATGATTGTATCGCTCAATCTCAAGCCCGTCCATTCTGGGATGTTGTCCTCCCATCTCTTCCTCTGTCTGCCTCTCCTTCTCCCTCCTTGCACTGTGCCCTGCAGGAATGTCTTGGCAAGCCCTGATGACTAGTTAGACACACTCAGTTCGATTTTCCAGTCAAACTTGAGAGAAAGGGCGAGAGCGAGATTCGAACCCAGACTCTCACGCAATTCTGTTTTGGCAAACAAGCGTCTTAACCATTCTGCCACCTTCTACCAAAAAGGAAAGAAGGAAAGAAAGAAAAATGATTGAATGAATGAATGAATGAATGAATGAACGAACGAACGAACGAACAAGATAAATACTTTGATAAAGAAAGAAAAAAAAAAAGTAAATGAACAAAACAAAACAAACATACGAACCAATAAAACGCCATATCGCAAACTCTTAACTGTTTATTTTAGTTTGTTTGTTTATTTGTATATATATTCATTCATTTATTTACCTATTTATCTGTTTGTTTATCTATTTATTCATTTATCTATGTATTTGTTTATTTATTTATTAGTTTTTTTTATTCATTCAGTCATTTATTTATTTATTTATTTATTTGATTGTTTCTGTTATTATTTTTTTTATTTATTTATTTATTTATTTATCTATATGCAACACAGAGAAGCAGGTTTTAGAGTGGGGGGGGGGAAGGGCGGGGGAGAGCCTGGGGTTTTCCTGGGCATCACAGCCAAAAAGTCCATTGAAGACTGTCTTCTTCTTGAAGCTTTACTGGTCTGGCTCTACTCTACTACACCTTCAACTTTTTTGCCTTGCCATGCCTGCCCTGGGGTTCCAGATAATTTGCTGCCAGTTCGGAATGACTAATTGGTTTCGTTAAAACCCGCCACCTTTTTTTTTTTTTTTTTTTTTTTTTTTTTTTTTTAATTCCCAAAATAAAACCATGTGAGGTGTGCTGCTTTTGAACACGTCTGTCTGGACGATTTTTTATTTTATTTATTTATTTTTTTTTTTTAAGGGAAGGCGGGTGGGGAAGGGAGGAAGGGGTGTGTGT
>NC_134894.1:58484663-58489663 GCF_041734735.1 Babylonia areolata
ATCCCTATCTTTTCGAGTGAGTTTAATATTGACATCAGATTAAAATCGTCTTATATGGCTTTAGTAGTTGTGAGTTTCACGACCTATTGGCAACCTGCGCTTGAGGTCAAGCTGTTGATGAATGTGGTCTTTCTGCCGTGAAGTGTGGGGTGGTCGAGGCGTTGGTCCTCTTGTCTATATATATATATATATATATATATATATATATATATATATATATATATATATATTATTTCTTTTTATCACAACTAACTTTTCTGTGTGAAATTCGGGCTGTCGCGAGTCGCTACACTATAGCGCTACCTTTTCTTTTTCTGCATGCAGTTTTTAATTGTTTTTCCTATCGAAGTGGATTTTTCAACAGAATTTTGCCAGGAACAACCCTTTTGTTTTAGTAGGTTCTTTTACGTTCGCAAAGTGCATGCTGCACACGGGACCTCGGTTTATCGTCTCATTCGAATGTGAGTCTTGAGTCGTCGATTATATTCATTCTGGTGTCTTATTCTCATCAATGATTTCACTGTACCACAGTCTCCATGTCAGCCAATTTGAAGCTTGCTCCACTCACTTCCTTGACTACTATGTACATATGAATAGTCACGGAAAATGAAGACATTCAGATAAGAAAAAAAGTTAACATTTTAAAGATCTTAAGTTGTTATTACCGGTTATATTATGGCAAGACAGGGTCTCCAACCTCCAGGTCCTAGAGAGAAGCGGCCTGCCCAGCATCGAAAGCCTGCTGATCCAGTGCCAGCTACGCTGGACAGGACACGTTGTCCGCATGACAGACAGCAGGATCCCGAAGATGCTTTTGTATGGCTAGCTGAAGGAAGGTCACCGTGAACTTGGAAGACCCTGCAAGCGCTTCAAGGACACCTTGAAGACAAACCTCATAGCGTGTGACATAAACATCGCTTCCTGGGAAACCGATGCCCTTGACCGCTGTCGCTGGAGGATGCTGTACTCTAGTGGCATAACGACGTTTGAAAACAAGAGAACGCTGGTCATTAAGGAAAAGCGTGAGCGAAGGAAGCAGGGCTCAACTTCTGGAGACGTTTTCCCTTGCAACACCTGGGGGAAGTGCTGTGCATCCAGAATCGGCTTCTTCTCCCATAATTATGAGGACACACACCGACAGATAAGCCTGCCTGCCTACTCATCCGTCGGACCGACGGGAGACTCCATCATTATGTGTGATTCGTAGAACCCACAGCACAACAAGCGACCCCGGTTCATGAGGCAAAGTTGACATGACCACACAGCACTCGTGTCTGTTCAGGTCTACATGTTATGCAATACTTTGTAAGACCTGCGCCATAAATACAGTTTTGCAAACCGATTCACAAAAAAAAAAGAAAAAAAGAAAAAGCAAACCGCAAAAAAGACGAAGAAGAAAAAAGATGAAAAGAAATAAAGAAAGAGAGAGAGGGGGAGAGAGAGAGGGGTGGGGGAGAATTTCGTTATTGAATGAAAGTCGATGTATTTGGGTTCGAGAGACAGACAGACACACAGACAGGCACTCTCTCTCCCTCTCCCTCTCTCTCTCTCTCTCTCTCTCTCTCTCTCTCTCTCTCTCTCTCTCTCACACACACACACACACACACACACACACACACACACAGGGGGGGGGGGAGATAGAGAGAGAGAGAGAGAACACTGAACGCTGAACACTGAAATGTCTAATGTCATTAGTTGGAAAGCTCTAGTGACATAGTAGGTACTAATCAGAACAAAATGATACAAAGCAGATAAAATGGATCAGAAAGGAAAAAAAAAAAAGATTTGAAACAACATAGACAAATAAGAGATTTGCGACACTTTGGCACTTTGTCATTCGCTTAAAGTACATGTGACTGGAGGGGTGGGAGGTGGGGGGCTGGGGGGAGGGGGGGGGGAGGCGGTAATATGCCATTTTATTCAGTCGTTCGTCTCCAAGGTTTGGACAGTACACAGAAAACAAAGTACATATAAATCATACAATAGATATTTACGCATGTAACATCGACACACATCATATCAATACAAACATACACTCAAGTACATATAAATCCTGAAATAAATATTAATGCTTCAACATAAAAACCCATCATATCAATACGAGCAAAGAAAACAAAGTACATATAAATAATATAATAAATTGTATGTATGTGTGTGTGTGTGTGTGTGTGTGTGTGTGAGAGAGAGAGAGAGAGAGAGAGAGAGAGAGAGAGAGAGAGAGAGAGAACATGAACACGGGGCAATAACAAAAATTGTAAATGTCATCATAACTGTCAGTGTTTATGCAATTGATTTCACAGCTTCATAAGGAAACAAACTAAGACAATACTGTGTCTCTGAGCTTAAAAGCTCTATACATATACCATGCAAAGTTTCGAATAGTATTATCATCAGTAGATGCCATCAATAAACATAATCTAAACAAACATGGATATTCATAATACTTCTTTGGAATATGTTTCGAACGGAGATCGTTCAGGGCAGGACACTTCAACACAAAATTAACTTCGTCTTCAGTTGTTTCCCTGCACAAAGGACACAGCGTTAATGAATTACATACATTTTTATAACGCTACTGATGTGTATTAATTCCGGAAAGAGAAAGAGAGAGAGAGAGAGAGAGAGAGAGAGAGAGAGAGGATGAGCAGAAGGAGGCTTAGGAGGAGAAGGACAAGGAATAAGAAGCACAATAGAAAAGAAAGAAGCGAAAGACGAAGAATAACGGGAAGAAGAGAAGAAGGAGAAGAAAGAGGATGAAGAAGAAGACGAAGAAGAAGTATTCTTTTACATCTGAACACACACAAGGCAAATGGAAAGAAAACATCTTCTGTGTCCCACAATTTTTTGGGTGAAAAAGTCATTTTCATCCTAGCCTTACATTCCCACCCTATTCACAATAACCGTGCTCATCCTGTGACTGTATGTGTCTCTCTCTGTGTCTCTGTCTCTGTCTCTGTCTCTCTCTCTCTCTCTCTCTCTCTCTCTCTCTCTCTCTCTCTCTCTGTGTCTCTGTGTATGTGTCTGTCCCTCTGTATGTCTGTCTGTCTCTCTGCCCCCCCCCCCCTCTCTCTCTGTCCCCTCTCTATCTCCATCTGTCATCTCTCTCTCTCTCTCTCTCTCTCTCTCTCTCTCTCTCTCTCTCTCTCTCTCTCTCTCTCATCTTCTCAGTTGACAAAGCCAAACAGTGATAATTTAAGTGATTATTGTTCTCAGAAGTTTAAGACCAGTATCACAAAAAATTAAGCGAAACACGCCACGTGCCCACAAACAAGACACACAAACAGAGAAAGAGAGAGAGGGACACAGAGAAAGAGAGAGAAATAAAGAGACATTCAGGCATTCAGCCATTCAGGCAGACAGACAGACTGACAGGCCAGTATTATATAGAGTTAACTGAAGCACGCATGTCCACACAAACAAGACACAGAGAGAGAGAGAGACAGACAGACAGACAGACAGACAGAAACAGAGACAGAGAGAGGGGGACAGAGAGAGAGAGACATACAGGCAGACAGACAGACAGACAGACTGACAGGCCAGTATTACATAGAGTTAACTGAAGCACGCATGTCCACACAAACAAGACACACACACAGAGAGAAAAAGACAGACAGACAGACAGACAGACAGAAACAGAGACAGAGAGAGGGGGACACAGAGAGAGACATAGATATAAAGAGACATACAGGCAGACAGACAGACAGACAGACAGACTGACAGGCCAGTATTACATAGAGTTAACTGAAGCACGTATGTCCACACAAACAAGACACATAGAGAGAGAGAGGGAGAGAGAGAGAGACAGAGACAGAGAGACAGACAGAAACAGAGACAGAGAGAGGGGGACAGAGAGAGAGAGAGAGACATAGATATAAAGAGACATACAGGCAGACAGACAGACAGACAGACTGACAGGCCAGTATTACATAGAGTTAACTGAAGCACGCATGTCGACACAAACAAGACAGAGAGAGAGAGAGAGAAACAGAGAGAGAGAGAGAGAGAGAGAGACAGACAGACAGACAGACAGACAGACAGACAGACAGACAGCCAGACAGACAGAAACAGAGACAGAGAGAGGGGGACAGAGAGAGAGACATAGATATAAAGAGACATACAGGCAGACAGACAGACAGACAGACTGACAGGCCAGTATTACATAGAGTTAACTGAAGCACGTATGTCGACACAAACAAGACACACACACAGAGAAACAGACAGACAGACAGACAGAAACAGAGACAGAGAGAGGGGGATAGAGAGACAAAGCATACTCTACTTTGAGTGACCTCAACACAAAGATTAATTCAACCTAAATATTATAAAGATCCCTGTGCTTTTAGATTTAATTTGCTCATGTCGTCAAAACATGAGCTTACTCAACAAAACTTGGCCGAGTGTGGCATTGAAGAGACTCCGAATCGCGTCATTTTGTGAATGTTGTTGAGTATTATATTAGCTACTTTTGGTTGATTTGTGATGTTGGTTAATCGTGTCAAGTCATTTTCTTCCTTTAATTTTCTTGTATGGCCCCCTTCGATAAGAGGCTTTGGCCTTAATCTGAATAAAAGATCGTTATCGTTAAAAAAATAAATAAATAAATAAATTTTTTTTTTTTAAAGAAAAGAGGGAGGAAGAGAGAAAGACAATGAAAGAGACAGACAAGTGGACAGAGAGACAGACACACAGGGAGATATAACTTTTTAGAACAACTGTCCGGCAAGTAGAACCTGAGGTTGACGATGTTTGCACAAGTCTAAAATAAGTACGAAATAGATTCTAAGGACACTCGACAGGAATAAGCCGGGGTTCGAATCTCAAGGGGGGAGGCTCCTGGCATGTTGGGTTGTTGATGTCTCACCGCTTTCGCTTCCCAGTCAGAACACACACGACTTTTTGGAAGACGAAAGAAGGCAGCACTTTCATTATATATATACATATATATATATATATATATGTGTGTGTGTGTGTGTGTGTGTGTGTCTGTCTGTCTGTCTGTC
>NC_134894.1:58497163-58507163 GCF_041734735.1 Babylonia areolata
TCACCCCATCCAACCCCCCAACCGACCCCCACCTCGCCCGCACCTCGCCCCACCCTCTTTCTCTGAATGTCCCTCATCTCTTTACCTCTTATCCTGCTCAGGTTTTCATTTTATTGTTTAGTTCAATTACGCCTTATGTTCAGGGGGGTTGAAAGGAAGGAGTATAGAGAGGATGGGGGTAGAAAGGAAGGAGTGTAGAGGGGGTAGAAAGGAAGGAGTGCACAGGGGATGGTGGAAGAAAGGAAGGAGTGTAGAGAGGGTGGAAAGGAAGGGGTATAGAGGGGTTGAAAACGAAGGAGTGTAGAGGGGGGTAACAAGAGACGTATAGAGAGGGTGGAAAGGAAGGAGTGTAGAGAGGGTAGAAAGGAAGGAGTGTAGAGGCGGTGGGGTTAGAAAGGAAGGAGTGTAGAGAGGGTAGAGAAGAAGGAGTGTAGAGGGGGAGGTGGAGGAAAGGAAGGAGTGTAGAGGAGTTAGAAAGGCAGGAGTGTAGATGGAGTTCGAAAGGAAGGAGTGTAGAGGGGTAGAAAGGAAGGAGTGTAGACGAGGTGGAAAGGGAAGTGTAGATGGGGTAGAAAGGAAGGAGTGTAGAGGGGGTGGAAGTGGAAGTGTAGAGTAGGTAGAAAGGAAGGAGTGTAGAGAGGGTAGAAAGGAAGGAGTAGAGAGGGTGGAAAGGAAGGGGCATAGAGGGGGTGAAAACGAAGGAGTGTAGAGGGGGTAACAAGAGACGTATAGAGAGGGTGGAAAGGAAGGAGTGTAGAGGGGGTAACAAGAGACGTATAGAGAGGGTGGAAAGGAAGGAGTGTAGAGGGGGTAGAAAGGAAGGAGTGTAGAGGCGGTGGGGTTAGAAAGGAAGGAGTGTAGAGAGGGTAGAGAAGAAGGAGTGTAGAGGGGGAGGTGGAGGAAAGGAAGGAGTGTAGAGGAGTTAGAAAGGCAGGAGTGTAGATGGGGTTCGAAAGGAAGGAGTGTAGAGGGGTAGAAAGGAAGGAGTGTAGAGGAGGTGGAAAGGGAACTGTAGAGGGCATAGAAAGGAAGGATGGTAAAGAGGGTAGAAAGGAAAGAGCGTAGAGAGGGTGGAAAGGAAGGAGTGTAGATGGGGTGGAAGCGGAAGTGTAGAGGAGGTAGAAAGGCAGGAATGTAGAGAGGGTAGAAAGGAAGGAGTGTAGAGGGGGTAGAAAGGAAGGAGTGTAGAGGGGGTAGAAAGGAAGGAGTGTAGAGGGGGTAGGGGTAGAAAAGAAGGAGTGTAGAGAGAGCAGAAAGGAAGGTGTACAGAGAGTGTGAAAAGGAAGGAGTGTAGAGGGTGTGAAAAGGAATCAGTGCAGAGAGGGTGGAAAGGGAAGTGTAAAGAGGGTGGAAAGGAAGGAGTGTAGGGGGGGATGGAAAGGGAAGAGTGGAGGGGGTAGAAAGGAAGGAGTGTAGAGGGGGTGGAAAGGGAAGTGTAGACGGGGTGGGGGAGGAAAGGAAGGAGTGTAGAGGGGGTAGAAAGGAAGGAGTGTAGTGAGGGTAAAAAGGAAGGAGTGTGGAGAGGGTGGGGTAGAAAAGAAGGGGTGTAGAGAGGGTAGAAATGAAAGAGTCTAGAGAGGTGGAAAGGAAGGAGTATGGAGAGTGTGAAAAGGAAGGAGTGTAGAGGGGGTAGAACTAAAGGAGTTTAGAGGGGGGTAAAAAGGAATGAGTATAGAGGAGGTGGAAAGGGAAGTGTAGAGTGCATGGGTTAGAAAGGAAGGACTGTAGAGGGGGTGGATAGAAAGGAGTGTAGATACGGTGGAAAGGAAGGAGTGTAGATGGGTAACAAATGAAGGGGCGTAGAGGAGGTGGAAAAGAAGGAGTATATAGGGGGTAGAAAGGAAGGTGTAGAGGGGATGGGAAGGAAGGAGTGTGCAATGGATGGGGGTAGAAAGGAAGGAGTGTAGAGGGGCTGGAAAGGAAGGACTGTAGATGGGGTAGAAAGAAGGAGTGTACAGGGATTGGAAATGAAGGAGGGCGGAGAGGAGTGTAGAGGGGGTGGAAAGGAAGGAGTAAAGAGGGGGTGGAAAGGAAGAATTTTAGAGGGGGTAGAAAGGAAGGAGTGTAGAGGGGGTTCGAAAGGAAAGGGTGGAGAGGGGTAGAAAGGAAGGAGTGCAGATGGGGTGGAAAGGGAAGTGTAGAGGAGGTAGAAAGGCAGGAATGTAGAGAGGGTAGAAAGGAAGGAGTGTAGAGGGGGTAGAAAGGAAGGAGTGTAGAGGGGGTAGAAAGGAAGGAGTGTAGAGGAGGTAGAAAGGAAGGAGTATAGAGGGGGTAGGGGTAGAAAAGAAGGAGTTTAGAGAGGGCAGAAAAGGAAGGTGAACAGAGAGTGTGAAAAGGAAGGAGTGTAGAGGGTGTGAAAAGGAATCAGTGCAGAGGGGGTGGAAAGGGAAGTGTAAAGAGGGTGGAAAGGAAGGAGTGTAGGGGGGATGGAAAGGGAGGTGTGGAGGGGGTAAAATGGAAGGAATGTATAGGGGGTGGAAAGGGAAGTGTAGACGGGGTGGGGGAGGAAAGGAAGGAGTGTAGTGAGGGTAAAAAGGAAGGAGTGTGGAGAGGGTGGGGTAGAAAAGAAGGGGTGTAGAGAGGGTAGAAATGAAAGAGTCTAGAGAGGTGGAAAGGAAGGAGTATGGAGAGTGTGAAAAGGAAGGAGTGTAGAGGGGGTAGAACTCAAGGAGTTTAGAGGGGGGTAAAAAGGAATGAGTATAGAGGAGGTGGAAAGGGAAGTGTAGAGTGCGTGGGTTAGAAAGGAAGGACTGTAGAGGGGGTGGAAAGAAAGGAGTGTAGATACGGTGGAAAGGAAGGAGTGTGGATGGGTAACAAATGAAGGGGCGTAGAGGAGGTGGAAAAGAAGGAGTATATAGGGGGTAGAAAGGAAGGTGTAGAGGGAATGGAAAGGAAGGAGTGTGCAATGGATGGGGGTAGAAAGGAAGGAGTGTAGAGGGGCTGGAAAGGAAGGACTGTAGATGGGGTAGAAAGAAGGAGTGTACAGGGATTGGAAAGGAAGGAGGGCGGAGAGGAGTGTAGAGGGGGTGGAAAGGAAGGAGTAAAGAGGGGGTGGAAAGGAAGAATTTTAGAGGGGGTAGAAAGGAAGGAGTGTAGAGGGGGTTCGAAAGGAAGGGGTGGAGAGGGAAGTGTAGAGGGGGTAGAAAGGAAGGAGGGTAAAGGGGGTAGAAAGGAAAGAGTGCAGAGGGGGTGCAAAGGAAGGAGTGTAGAGGGGGTAGATACAAAGGGGTGTAGAGGGGGTGGAAAGGGAAGTGTAGAGCGGGTGGAAACGAAGGAGTGTAGAGGGGGGTAGAAAGGAAGGAGTGTAGAGGGGTGGGTGTATAAAAGAAGGAGTGTAGAGAGGGTGGAAAGGAAGGAGTATAGAGAGTGTGAAAAGGAAGGATTGTAGTGGGGGTAGAAAGGAAAGACTGTCGACGGGTTGGAAAGGAAGGAGTGTAGAGTGTGTGGAGGGGGTAGAAAGGAAGGAGTGTAACGGGGATGGAAAGGGAAGTGTAGACGTGGTGGGCGTAGAAAGGAAGGAGTGTAGACAGGGTAGAAAGGAAGGAGTGTAGAGGTGGTGGAAAGGGAAGTGTAGACGAGGTGGCGGTAGAAAGGAAGGATTGTAGAGGGGGTAGAAAGCAAGGAGTGTGGAGGGGGGTGGGGTAGAATAGAAGAAGTATAGAGGGGTGGAAAGGAAGGAAAGTAGAGGGGATGGAAAGGAAGGAGTATAGAGGGAGTAGAAAGGAAGGACTTAGAGGGGGTGGAAAGGAAGGAGGGTGGAGCGTAGAGAGGGTGGAAAGGAAGGAGGGTAGAGGGGATAAAGTGTAGATGGGGTGGAAAGGAAGGAGTGTAGAGGTGGTGGAAAGGATGGAGTGTACAGGGGGTGGAAATGAAGGAGGGTGGAGTGTAGAGGGGGTGGAAAGGAAGGAGTAAAAAGAGGGTGGGAAGGAAGGAATGTAGAGGCGGTAGAAAGAAATTAGTGTAGAGGGGGTTCGAAGGGAAGGTTTCTAGAGGGGGTGAAAAGGGAAGTATAGAGGGGTTAGAAAGGAAGGAGGGTAGAGTGGGTAAAAAGTAGAGGGGGTGGAAAGGATGGAGTGTAGACGGGGTGGTAAGGAAGTGTAGAGGGGATAGAAAGGAAGGAGTGTAGAGGGGTAGAAAGGAAGGAGTGTATAGGGGGTAGAAAGGGAAGTGTAGACGGGGGTGGGGGTAGAAAGGAAGGAGTGTAGAGGGGGTAGAAAGGAAGGAGTGTAGAGGGGGTGGGGTAGAAAAGAAGGTGTGTAGAGAGAGTAGAAAGGAAGGACTCTAGAGGGGGTGGGCTTAGAAAGAAAGGAGTGTAGAGTGGGTGGAAAAAAAAGGAGAATAGTGAGTGTGAAAAGGAAGGAGTGTAAGGGGGTGAAAAGGGAGGAGTGTAGAGGGGGTGGAAAGAGAAGTGTAGAGGGGGTGGGTTTGAAAGGAAGGAGTGTAGAGGGGGTGGAAAGAGAAGTGTAGAGGGGGTGGGTTTGAAAGGAAGGAGTGTAGAGGGGGTGGGTTTGAAAGGAAGGAGTGTAGAGGGGGTGGAAAGGGAAGTATAGAGGGGATGGAAAGAAAGGAGGTTAGAGGGGTTAGAAAGGAAAGAGTGTAGAGGGGGTGGAAGAGGAAGTGTAGAGGGGGTAGAAAGGAAGGAGTGTATATGGGGTAGAAAGACGGGAGTGTAGAGGGGGTGAAAAAGGAAGTGTAGACGGGGTGGGGTTCAAAGGAAGGAGTGTAGAGGGGGTAGAAAGGAAGGAGTGTAAGGGGGTGGAAACGGAAGTGTAGACGGGGTAGGGGTAGAAAGGAAGGAGTGTGGAGGGGGTGGAGGTAGAAAAGGAGAGTAGAGGGGTGGAAACGAAGGGGTATAGAGATTGTGAAAAGGAAGTGTAGAGGGGGTTGAATGGGAGGTGTGTAGAGGGGGTAAAAAGGAATGAGTGTAGAGGGGGTAAAATGGGAGGTGTGTAGAGGGGGTAAAAAGGAATGAGTGTAGAGGGGGTAGAATGGGAGGTGTGTAGAGGGGGTAAAAAGGAATGAGTGTAGAGGGGGTGGAAAGGGAAGTGAAGACTGGGTGGGTTAGAAAAGGATTGTAGAGGGGGTAGAAAGGAAGGAGTGTAGAGGGGGTGGAAAGGGAAGTTGAGAGGGAGTGGAAAGAAAGGAGTGTAAAGGGGTTACAAAGGAAGGGGCGCAGAGGAGGTGGAAAGAAAGGAATATAGAGTTTGTAGAAAGGAAGTTGCAGAGGGGATGGAAAGGAAGGAGTGTATAATGGATGGGCGTAGAAAGGAAGGAGTGTAGAGGGGGTGGAAAGGAAGGAGTGTAGAGGGGCTAGAAAAGAAGGACTGTAGAGGTGGTGGAAAAGAAGGAGTGTACAGTGGGTGGAAATGAAGGAGGGTGGAGTGTAGAGGGGTTACAAAGGAAGGAGTAAAGAGAAGGAGTGTAGAGGGGGTGGAAAGGAAGGAGTATGGAGGGGGTGGAAAGGAAGGAGTGAAAAGAGGATAGAAAGGAAAGAGTCTATACGTGGTGAAAAGGAAGGACTGTAGAGGGTGTGGAAAGGAGAAGTGTAGAGGGATAGAAAGGAAGGAGTGTAGATGTGGTGGAAAGGGAATTGTAGAGGGGGTTGGGTTAGAATGAAAGGAGTGTAGAGGGAGTGGAAAGGGGAGTGTAGAAGGGGTGGAAAGGAAGGGTTATAGAGGGGATGCAAAGGGAAGTGTAGAGGGGGTAGAAAGGAAGGAGTGTAGAGGGGGTAGAAACAAAGGGGTGTAGAGGGGGTGGAAAGGGAAGTGTAGAGCGGGTGGAAACGAAGGAGTGTAGAGGGGGTAGAAAGGAAGGAGTGTAGAGGAGGTGGAAAGGGAAGAGTGTAGAAGGGGTGGAAAGGAAGTGTAGAAGGGGTAGAAAGGATGGTGTGCAGAGGAGGTGGAAAGGAAGGAGTGTTGAGGGGGTTGGGGTGGATAGGAAGGAGTGTAGATGGGGTAGAAAGCATGGAGTGTAGAGGGGGTGGGTGTAGAAAAGAAGGAGTGTAGAGGGGGTGAAAAAGGAATAAGTGTAGAGGGTGTGGAAAGGGAAGTGTAGAGGGTGTGGAAAGGAAAGTTTAGAGGGGGTGGAATGGGAAGTGTAGAGTGGGTGGGTTAGAAAGGAAGGATTGTAGAGGGTGTAGAAAGGAAGGAGTGTAGAGAGGGTGGAAAGGGAATCTTAGACGGAGTGGAAAGAAAGGAGTGTAGAGGTGTTAGAAAGGAAGGAGTGAAGGAAGGGTAGTAGAGGAGGTGGAAAGGAAGGAGTATAGAGGGGGTAGAAAGGAAGTTGTAGAGTGCATAAAAATGAAGGAGTGTACAATGGATGGGGGTATAAAGGAAGAAGTGTAGAGGGGGTGGAAAGGAAGGAGTGTACAGGGGGTGGAAATGAAGGAGGGTAGAGTGTAGAGGGGTTGGAAAGGAAGGAGTAAAGAAGGGGTGGAAAGGAAGGAGTGTAGAGAGGATGGAAATGAAGGAGTGTACAATGGGTGGGGGTAGAAAGGAAGGAGTGTAGAGGGGGGGGAAAGGGAAGGTGAGAGGGGGTGGAAAGAAAGGTGTGTAGAGGGGGTGGAAAGTAAGGAGTGTAGAGGGGTTACAGAGGAAGGGGCGCAGAGGAGGTGGAAAGGAAGGAATATAGAGCTTACAGAAAGGAAGTTGCAGAGGTTTTGGAAAGGAAGGAGTGTATAATGGATGGGCGTAGAAAGGAAGGAGTGTAGAGGTGGTGGAAAGGAAGGAGTGTACAGTGGGTGGAAAGGAAGGAGGGTGGAGTGTAGAGGGGTTACAAAGGAAGGAGTAAAGAGGGGGTGGAAAGGAAGGAGTGTAGAGGGGGAAGAAAGGAAGTTGTAGAGGGGATGGAAAGGAAGGAGTGTAGAGGGGGAAGAAAGGAAGTTGTAGAGGGGATGGAAAGGAAGGAGTGTAGAGTGTATGGGGGTAGAAAGGAAGGAGTGTAGAGGGGGTGGAAAGGAAGGAGTGTAGAGTGGGTAGAAAAAAAAGGACTGTAGAGGGGGTGGAAAGGAAGGAGTGTACAGGTGGTGGGAATGAAGGAGGGTGGAGTGTAGAGGGGTTGGAAACGAAGGAATATAGAGGGGCTGGAAAGGAAGGAGTTAGCGGGGATGGAAAGGAAGGAGTGTGTATGGAGTGAAAAGGAAGGAGTGTTGAGGGGGTGCAGGTAGAAAGGAAGGAGTGTAGAGGGGGTGGAAAGGAAGGAGTATGGAGGGGGTGAAAACGAACGAGTGTAGAAGGGGTTGGAAAGGGAATTGTAGAGGGTGTGGAAAGGAACATGCGTAGAGTGGGTAGAAAGGAAGGAGTGTAGAGGGGGTGGAAAGGAACATGTGCAGAGTGGGTAGAAAGGAAGGAGTGTAGAGGGGGTGGAAAGGAAGGACTGCAGATGGGGTGGAAAGGGAAGTGTAGAGGTAGTAGAAAGGAAGGACTGTAGAGGGGGTGGAAAGGGACGTGTAGAGGTAGTAGAAAGGAAGGACTGTAGAGGGGGTGGAAAGGAAGGAGTGTACAGGTGGTGGGAATGAAGGAGGGTGGAGTGTAGAGGGGTTGGAAACGAAGGAATATAGAGGGGCTGGAAAGGAACGAGTTAGCGGAGATGGAAAGGAAGGAGTGTGTATGGAGTGAAAAGGAAGGAGTGTTGAGGGGGTGCAGGTAGAAAGGAAGGAGTGTAGAGGGGGTGGAAAGGAAGGAGTATGGAGGGGGTGAAAACGAACGAGTGTAGAAGGGGGTGGAAAGTGAAATGTAGAGGGGGTGGAAAGGAACATGTGTAGAGGGGGTGGAAAGGAAGGAGTGTAGAGGGGGTGGAAAAGAAGGAGTGTATAGGTGATGTGGTGAAAAGGAAGGAGTGTAGAAGGGATAGAAAGGAAGGAGTGTAGAGGGGGTGGAAAGGAAGGACTGCAGATGGGGTGGAAAGGGAAGTGTAGAGGTAGTAGAAAGGAAGGAGTGTAGAGGGGGTGGACATGAAGGAGGGTGGAGTGTAGAGGGGTGGAAAGGAAGGAGTGTAGAGGAGGTGGACAAGGAAGTGTAGAGGGGTTAGAAACGAAGGAGTGTAGAGGTGGTGGAAAGCGAATTGTAGACGGTGTGGGGGTAGAAAGAAAGGAGTGTAGAGGGGGTGGAAAGGAAGGGGTGTAGAGGGAATGGAAAGGAAGGAGTGAAGAGGGGGTGGAAAGGAAGGAGTGTAGAGGGGGTGGAAAGGAAGGAGTGTAGAGGTGGTGGAAAGCGAATTGTAGACGGGGTGGGGGTAGAAAGAAAGGAGTGTAGAGGGTGTTGAAAGGAAGGGGTGTAGAGGGAATGGAAAGGAAGGAGTGTGGACGGAGTGGAAAGTGGAGTGTAGAGGGTGTGGGAAGGAAGGATTGTAGACGTGGTAGAAAGGAAGGCGTGTAGAGGGGGTGGAAAGGGAAGTGTAGAGGTGCTGGGGGTAGAAAGGAAGGAGTGTAGAGGGGGTGGAAAGGAAGGAGTGTAGAGAGGGTAGAAAGGAAGGAGTGTAGAGGTGGTGGGGGTAGTAAGGAAGAAGTGTAGAGGGGTGGAAAGGGAAGTGTGGATGGGGTAGAGAGGAAGGAGTGTAGACGTATTGGAAAGAAAGGAATTTTAAGGGGGTGGAAAGGAAGGAGTGTAGTGGGGTTTGTGGTAGAAAGGAAGGAGTGTAGAGGGGGTGGTGGTAGAAAGGAAACAGTGTAGAGAAGGTAGAAAGGAAGATTATTGATATATTGATTGTTATTTACACAATGGAATGGGTTCAGGTGGAGGGGCAGAATTGGGGGGGAGTGGGGTGGGCGTTGTGGGGGTGGGGGAGAAATAATCCAACTACAAAAAGGAACCCACAGGTACAAACTAAGAGCGTTGTTAGCTGAATACACTTGAATGCTCACTTGGAAAAGGCTTCATTTAGGTGAGAGTTAAAAAACAAAACAAAAAAAAAGAAACAAACAAACAAACAAAAAATCAGAAGCAACAAATAATGGAAATCAGATACAGCAACACAAATAATGTGACATTAACTCTCTCCATACGAACGGCGAAAAAGACGAGGATGACACCGTTTCACCGCAGTTAACATCATCAAAATATCACAAGCGGAAGGCTGAATAGGTGTATGCAGAGAACCAATACCGCATTTCTGACGATGGAAGCAAACGGGTTGGTCATTCAGACACCCAGTGGAAGTCCGAGGCGGTCTCTGTAGGGCAGAGGAGAGGACTGGCCGTCCTGAGTGAGTTAAAGTGTGCAGTCAGCCAAGGGCTCTGAAATGAAATATTGTGGCCGATAAGGACGAAACAGGATCCTCAATATGTGGTCTTTTTTGTCTTTTTTTTTTTTTTTTTTTTTTAATCTGAGGAGTCAGAGCTCAAATTTGACGTGTGTCCATTGCGCATCGCTAAACTTTCTTAATGTCATTATTATTATTATTATTATTATCATCATCATTGTTGTTGTTGTTGTTGTCGTTTTTGTCATTATTATTATCATCATTATTATCATTATGAACACAACCTGGGAAACACAACCGGGCAGGAGGGATCGGGGGGGGTGGGGGGGGGGGGAAGAGGGAATAGTGGTGGTTCAGGTGCAGGTTCTGTTGTTGTTGTTTTTGTTTTTTTTGGTTTTTTTTGGGGGGGGGGGGGGGTGGTTGGGTGGAGAGAGAAATGACACGGGGAGTGAATGGAATATATTTCCGTTATTCTTTGCAGAAAAGAGTACCCGCTTAAAGACATAAACACACACACACACACACACACACACACACACACACACACACACACACACACACACACACGTAAGCGTTGTACAAACAGAAAGCAATAAAACAAAAAAACAAACAAATAATAACAAACACGTAAACAACTAATAAATAAAGATGAAAAGCCCACGTTGAAAAATTGATTTCTCTCTCCATCACCACCACCACCACCACCACCCCTCACCCCCCCCCCCCCCCGCCCCCCCCTCTCTCTCTTCTCTTCTCCCCACTGTCCTCCTCCGTTGTTCTCTCGTCCCCCTTTCCCCCTAAC
>NC_134894.1:58512163-58514663 GCF_041734735.1 Babylonia areolata
ACAGAAGCACAGATAGAGAAACTAAGAGAGAAACAGATACAAACAGACAGACAGACAGACCGACAGACCCAAAGAACCTTCAGATGTAGACGTCTTCTCCTCCTTCGTCCCTCCTGCGTCGCAGGCAAGTAAGTAAGTAAGTAAGACTGGCCAAAAGAAAACACACACACACACACACACACACACACACACACACACACACACACACACACAAAGTGGCCACGAGGCACTCAAATAGCACAGACACCTTGTCGGGACAGCGAAACGTCACCAACCGCGGCTGACAGAAGGTGTTTTAGTACACGAAGAGTGAGCGAGACAGTCGGGGAGGGGTGGTGTTGGTGGGGGGTGGGGGGGGGGGCGGGGTGGGGGCGTGGGTGGGGGGCAGGGGAGCTAGGGGTCGGAGAAGGGGGAGCGGGGAATGGGGACGGACGGACGGACGGACAGTCTGACAAGACCAATGAACAGACGCACGGACAGACAGAGAGAGAGAGAGAGAGAAGACGAAAAAAAAAAAAAAAAAAAAAAAAAAGTTACTTACGCACTTCGCATCTGCTTAAAAAAATTGGAGGGGGTGGGGGGGTGGGGGCGGTGGAATGGGGAATCAGATGCGTGTTGTGTTGCGTTGCGTTGCGTTGCTTTGCGTTGCGCTGTGCTATGCCGTGCCGTGCCGTGCTTTGCTGTGCTGTTTTAAAATATATATATCATACTGATTATTGTTATCAATTCATAATATTATATGTTGAAGGGTTAATAGTTATGTTCATATCAATTATGGGTATCACATCATAATAATATGGTATATTGGTAGGTTAACTCTCTCCATACGAACGGCGAAAGAGACGACGTTAACAGCGTTTCATCCCAATTACCATCATCAAAATATTGCAAGCGGAAGGCTCTTAAAACTGAAGAGGTGAATGTTGACAAAGAATGCCACAATTCTTACTGACGGAAGCTAAAGGTTGGGTCATTCAGACACCCACTGGACATCCGAGGGGTCTGTGTCGAGGAGAAGGAGAGGACTGGCCGTACTGAATGAGTTAATACTTATGCAACTACACTTCCCAACAAAGATACACTATACCCGTGAAGTGCAACGCAATACGTTTCAACTAAAAGAAAAAGAAAAGAAAACAAAATCATATTTAAAAAAAAAAAAAAAAAAAAAAAAAAAAAGCGCGCAAAATAACTTAAAATGAAGCAAAACAAATTTAAAAAAAAACAAAGCCAAATAAAAAAAACCAAACAAAGTAAAACACAATAGAAGAAGAAGAAGGAAAAAAAAAAACAACAAAAATTCCGAAAGATAAAGCCAGTTTTCCAGAGAGCACTTTGTCTTCGAAAAGCTGCTAAAAGAAGACATGAGTTCCGTTCAGACCCCCCCGAGGGTAACGAGACGAAATCAGTTTAAAGGGGACGGCAAACCGGATTGGTTTGTTAGGCCGGTAAAGCTGATTGATGGCGCTGTTCGCGCGTTCCAGCTTTGTCTCCTGGAAATCCACCCCCCCCCCCCCCCCCCCCCCCCCCCCCTTTTACTCTTAGTTGATCTTCTTCTTTTGTAAGGTGCTGTTCTGTAAAAGGGATGCTATGTTTAGTTCTCTCTCTCTTTTTTTTTTTTTTTTTAATCAGACATCGATGATGGGCGGTTTGTTTGTTTGTTTGTTTGTTTCTTTCTTTTTTTCACACTTTCTCCTTTGTCTGGCGCGATTGGGAAAACAGTGTTTTTAGGTGTTGGTGGTTGAGCTCTCTTAGCCCCCCTCCCCCCCCCCCCACTCCCCCCCCCCCCCCATCTCAAGCAACCACCACTGCTTATATAAAAGAAATGAAAATAAACGAACGAATGACTAAACACATAAATAAATAGATAAATAAATAAATAAATAAATAAACAAAATAAAATAAAACGAAGAGATACATTTCTTTTTTTTTTCTTTTCTTTTTTTTTTACAAAATAAAATAAAATGACTAGATACATTTCTTTTTTATTTATTTTTGTTTCTTTTTTTTTTTTAATCCAGCGAAGAAAATTTTATCACCTACCAGCTGCAAGACAAACAGACAGACAGTTTTACACAGGCCATTAGCAGTAGTTTGGCCACCCGTCTGTGCGTGACGAGACATGATCAGTTGTATTAAAGGGGACTGAAAACGTCGAAATAATCAGTTTTATTAAAGGGGACGGAAACGTCGGAATGATCCCACCACGGACTATGGAACAGATGAATGATGATGATGATGATGACAACGATGACGATGATGACGATGATGATGATGATGATGGTGATGAGGATGATGATGCAGCGAGTTCCTGGCTTTCTTTGCCCATCATGTCCACCACCTTGTTCTTCCTGCAGAGGGCTGCACAGGGGGCTCGGTGACACTGGGACACTCAATTCGTTTAGTCGTGTTATATAACATTGAAGCCGTGTTCAAATTTGTTGTTGTTGTTGTTGTTGCTGCTGTTGTCTGATTGTTTGGTTGGTTGTTTGTTTGTTTG
>NC_134894.1:58519663-58522163 GCF_041734735.1 Babylonia areolata
GTGCAGGGCTTCATCTATGAGGGACGCGAAGTTTATTTAGTGGTTTTATTGAACACACAGAGTGCCCTGGCTCAGCCTTCTTACCCCCCTGTCACTGTGACTAGGGTAGCGTCGTTTTGCTGTGATGTGGTCATTCTGGGCTTGGTTGAAAACTGAGTATTTGCAGAGTAGGTGGTAATCCCTAGAACAAGTTTGGGAATAGAAGGACAGGGTTTGTGCAACATCTATCTATCGATCTATCTCTCTAGTGATGTATCTGTTTGTCTGTCTGTCTGGCTGTCATTTGTAAAATAATATATTCTACAAAAACTTACTGCGAGAACCTCTGATTAACTTATGCCTCATGAATAGAAACTTTGATTATTATCAATTTGTTTGTACACACACACATATGTGCGCACAGAGATTCCCCCCCCCCCCCCACACACACACACACACACACACACACACGTACATACATGGAGGCAAACAGACAGACAGAGAGATAGACAGAAGATCTTATTCTCTAAAACTATTTTCACGAAAGAAGGCAACAACCTTGAGGCCATGTATCTGTTTGTCTGTCTGTCTGGCTGTCTTTTGTAAAATATTTTTTTCTACAAAAACTTACTGTGAGAACCTCTGATTAACTTATGCCTCGTGAATGAAAACTTTGATAATAATGTCCAGTTAGCAATTTGTTTGTACACACAGACATGTGTGTGCATATAGATTCACCCACACACACACACATACGTACATACATGGAGACAAACAGACAGAGATAGACAGAAGATCTTATTCTCTAAAACTAGTTTCACGAAAGAAGGAAACCACCTTGAGACCATTAGCAACTCTGTAGTTTGGCCACGTCCCTCAGGTGGCGGGAGGTAATCAGTTTAAAGGGACAGCACAACTCGATTAATGTGTTAGGCTGGGAAAGACGTCGGCCTGACTCATAGAAGTGGCGGGTTGCTCCTGTCTTTTCGGGTTTTTCTTCTGCTCTTTCTGGTTTTCCCGAACATGTGCAGAGATTTCGAGGAGGGATGTAATGTCTGTTGAGCGGTTTTACTGGACACACAGAATGCCCTGATCCCTGTCAGTGTGATGGCGGTAATGTCGTTCCGTTTTGAATTGGCCGTTTTGGGTCTTGTTGAAAGCCCACAGTTTAAGCAAAATAGATGTTGAGAGAAGTTTGGGAATAGGACATGGTTTGTGCAGATTGTTCAAATCGTTGGTGTTGCCCTGATTTAGCCTTCGTATGCACGTCACAGTGCCTGTTGTAACGTCATTTCGTTGTGGTGTGGCCGTTATGGGCCTGGCTGAAAACTCACAGGTTTTTACAAAGTAGGTGTTGAAAGAAGTTTGGGAATTGGACATGGTTTGTGCAGTTTGTGCAAATTGTTTGGTGTTGAACTGATGTATTTGGTTTTCCTGCACAGAATCAGCCTGTCTGTATATCTATCTAATCATCTGTATATCGATCTATGCATTTAACTGTCTGTCTATAAGAAGTTTTGAAGAAAAAAAAAGAACATATTGTTCAAATACGTTCTGCAAAAAGAGCTGATTGACTTGCCAGTGATGACCAATATGTTTGAGAATAATATTTGGTTACAATTTTACCTTTACACACACACACACACACACACACACACACACACACACACACACACGCATGCATGCATGCATGCATGCGTGTATGCACGGAGAGAGGGGGGCAAAGAGTGAGAGAGAGAGAGGCATCTGCAGAAGACCTTATTTTCTCTATATATTCGCGAATGACAGCAACCACCTTGAGGTCATTAGCAACTCTATAGTTTGGCCACTTCCCTCAGGTGACGGGGGGAGTTAATCAGTTTAAAGGGACAGCAGCACAACTCGATTAATGTGTTAGGCTGGGAAATTCGGCCTGACTCATAGTGGAGGTAGGTTGCTTCTGTCTTTGGGGTTTTCTTTGGCTCTCTTAGTTTTTCCCGGAAATGTGCCGGGCTTCTGCTGAGGGACGCAAACTCCATTTAGCGGTTTTATTGCAGACACAGAGTGCCCTAATCCAGCCTTCTTACCCATGTCACTGTGACGGCGGTAATGTCGTTTCGTTGTGAATTGGCCGTTTTGGGTCTTGTTGAAAGCCCACAGTTTTAGCAAAGTAGATGCTGAGAGACGTTTGGGAATAGGACGTGGTTTGTGCAGATTGTTCAGGTCGTTGGTGTTGCCCTGATTTAGCCTTCGTATGCACGTCACAGTGCCTTGGGTAACGTCGTTTTGTTGTGATGTAGCCGTTATGGGCCTGGCTGAAAACTCACAGGTTTTTCGAAGTAAGTTTTGAAAGAAGTATGGAAATAGGACATGGTTTGTGCAGTTTGTGCAAACTGTTGGTGTTGAATTGATGTGTATGGTTGCCTTGCACAGAATCAGCCTGTCAATTTATCTGTCTACCTATCTATCTGTTTATCTATATATCTAATCATCTGTCTATCGATCTGAGTTTTTGACTGCCTGTCTATAAGAAGTTTTGAAA
>NC_134894.1:58529663-58539663 GCF_041734735.1 Babylonia areolata
TTCAAGGACTCGTGTGTTTAGTTAGTCACAATTCGCTTATTTATCATCATTGTTGTCTTATTTATTTATTTATTTATTTATTTATTTATTATTACTACTACTTTTTTATATTATAATTATTTATTTATTTATTTATTTATGTAAGCTTATCTGTTATTTATTCACCTTTTTTCTGTTTTTTTTTTTTTTTTTCAAGGCCTGACTAAGCGCGTTGGGTTACGCTGCTGGTCAGGTATCTGCTTGGCAGATGTGATGTAGCGTATATGGATTTGTCCGAACGCAGTGACGCCTCCTTGAGCTACTGAAACTGAAACTGAAAATGAATTCGCTGGCAATTCAGCGAACAATGCTTGTTCGATGGGTGGAGAGATGATAAATGAAGTTCAATGGGGTTTTTTTTTCCCTGTTTTTTCTGTCCTTATTGTGTTCCTGCACCACAAATTCCTCCCCCCCCCCTCCCCCTACCCTAATACCCTCCCATTTACCCGCATCCTCCTCTCTCTCTCTCTCTCTCTCTCTCTCTCTCTCTCTCTCTCTCTGTGTGTGTGCTCTCAAGTACGATATATCCCACCTGCTTTTTATAGATATCCCAGTCAATTTCGTTTAAGTCTACTTCTAGCATCTGAAAAAGAAAGCGTCATAAGGAATTTGTCAATATACTTGTACAAGGCATTGCATTTCAGATCTGTTGCAACTTCATGATTTTCTTCAGTGGCTGTGCTTGTTTATGTATTGTACCCCTTCATGAGGGGCAATGGGCTTTATATGAATAAAACATCCGTATCCGTATATATATATATATATATATATATGTATGTATGTATGTATGTATGTATATATATATATATATATATATATATATATATATATATATCTCTGTGTGTGTGTGTGTGTGTGTGTGCGTGTGTGTGCGTGTGGTTTGTTGCGTACATTTTACTGTGCCTATACGTAACATTGACGTAATGTGATACGTATAAAACCATAAGTCTTTTTTTTTCTTTCTTTTTTTTCCCCCCAGCACATAAAGCAGGTTTCTGGATAGTTTGCTAACGTGTCCATGATGTTGATGATGATGATGATGATGATGATAACGACAACGTCGATGATGATGATGATGATGATGATGATGATGATAAGGAATAAGCGAAACAAAAAAACAAAAAAGAATTGTATGATGTTTGTTTCTGGACGTTTCTAGATGTGTCTGGCTGGCAACCGAGTGTCAATTCCAGTGGTGTTCCACAGCAGTCGGTTTTTCGAGACCCGATGATTGTACTTTGTTACTGATTTTTCTTCTTCTTCTTCTTCTTCTGCGTTCGTGGCCTGCAATTCCCACGTTCACTCGTATGTACACGAGTGTATGACCGTTTTTACCTCGCCATGTAGGTAGCCATACTCCGTTTTCGGGGGTGTGCATGCTGGGTATGTTCTTGTTTCCATAACCCACCGAACGCTGACATGGATTACAGGATCTTTAACGTGCGTATTTGATCTTCTGCTTGCATATACACACGAAGGGGGTTCAGGCACTAGCAGGTCTGCACATATGTTGACCTGGGAGGTCGTAAAAAATCTCCACCCTTTACCCACCAGGCGCCGTCACCGTGACTCGAACCCGGGACCCTCAGACTGATTTTTCATCGAAAGGACAAAGGGTTAAGTGCACTGTGCCATACTCCTAATAATGTGCTTCTGTGAGACTTTGTGGAAAGACAGGTTATTGTGTGTGCGTGCGTTTATGTAAGTGTGTGCCTGCCTATGTGTGCGTATGTGTTAGGGTAGCTGTTAGCTACACATGTATGTTAAAATGTATGTATGCAGTCTGTGTGTGTGTGTGTGTGTGTGTGTGTGTGTGTGTGTGTGTGTGTGTGTGTGTGTGTGTGTGTGTGTGTGTAGTCACGTTTTGGTGTGTGTATGTAACATAGATGTAATGTTTTATGTTAACAAAAGGGTTTTTGTAAAGCACCTAGAGCAGATTTCTGGATAGTGTGCTATATAAGTATCCATTATTATTATTATTATGGGATGGAAAGAAGAACAACAACAACAGGAAGAAGAAACAGAAGAAGAAGAAGGAGGAGGAGGAGGAGGAGGGGAGGAAGAGGAGGAGGAGAAGAAGAAGAAGAAGAAGAAGAAGAAGAAGAAGAAGAAAATAATGATGATGATGATGATGATGATGATGATGATGATAGTCAGATGTCAGTGTTGTTCCTGTTTTCCCTGACACTTGTGACAGACGAATGTAGGCGTTTTCGGAACAACAACAAGAATAAGAAGAAGCTGATAATCATAACAGTTGTAATGATGATGATGATGATGATGATGATGATAATGATCAGTCGTTGTTGTTATTGCTTTTCTTTGCAGACGAGTGTAGTCTTATACAAGAGAGCAAGGAAGAGAAGGAATGAGAGATAAGCCACAAAAAAAATAAAAAAATGTGTGTGTGTGTGTGAGTGCCTGTGTGTGTGTTGTGCGTCTGTATCTCTCTCTCTCTCTGTCTCTCTGTCTCTGTCTCTGTCTCTCTGTCTCTCTGTCTCTCTGTCTCTCTCTCTCTCTCTCTCTCTCTTCTCTCTCTCTATGTATATATATATATATATATATATATATATATATATATATATATATATATATATATATGTGTGTGTGTGTGTGTGTGTGTGTGTATGTGCGTGTGTGTGTGCGCGCGCGCGCGCGGGCGCACGCGTTCGCGTGCGATGATGTGATGTAGACGCTGTCATGTACGAACAACGTGAGCCAGAGGTGGATGCTGACATCCATGGAATGCCTGATGAGGAAAACACACCGTCTCAGTCTCTCCTACTGTCTCTGTCTCTGTCTCTCTCTCTCCCTGTCTTTCTGTCTGTCTGTCTGTCTGTCTTATCCTGTCTCTGGCTGCTTCTGTTTATCTGTATGTTTTTTGTCTGCAGTCTGTCTCTTTCTTTTCTTTTTTTTCTTTTTTTTCTACTCTGCTTCTGCCTCAGTCTTTCCTTGTCTGTCTGTCTGTCTGTCTGTCTGTCTGTCTATCTGTCTGTGTTTTATTCAATCTCTGGATGCTTCTGTTTGTATCTGTTTGTCTACAGTCTTTTTGTTTTGTCTCTGTCTCTGACTCCATCTCTCTCTGTTTCTGTCTCTGTCTGCCCCCCCCCTCTCCCTCTCTCTCTGTCTGTCTGTCTGTCTGTCTCTGTCTCTCTTGCTCGCTCCACTTCTGTAAACGAGGATGTTGTCCAAGAATGTGCCAGGTATTTGTTAAAAAAAATAATAAAAAAATTTTAAAAAGGCGTTTCAGATTCGTTTATATATGTAGTACGTCACGTGCATTGTTGTAAGTTTATTTGTTGAGTCCAGTGCTTGATGTACCATTGATTTAACCCTTTCACTGCCAAACTCGCATTTATGCAGCAGCTAGGTAGTGAAGTCAATTCCGCTCTACGGATGCGAGACATGGCGGACAACACAGACAATGCAGCAGAAGATTCAGACATTCTTCAACACCTGTCTGAGGCGCATCTACAAGATCCGATGGCAGGAGAAGATCAGAAACGAAGATTTGTGGGAGCGAGCGGGACAGGAACCAGTGGCCAAGCAGATACTGCGGAGGAAGTGGGGCTGGATCGGACACACCCTCAGGAAGCCAACGTCCAGCATCACACGCCAAGCCCTGACCTGGAACCTGCAGGGAAAGAGGAAGAGAGGCCGGCCTCGCAACAGCTGGAGGCGAGATACCGAGGCAGAGCTGAAGCAGCAAGGGACCAACTGGACTGGAATGGAATGGCCAGAACAGCCCAGAACAGAGTGCGATGGCGAGGGGTCGTTGATGGCCTATGCTCCACCAGGAGCGATGGGCAAAATGAATGAATGAAGGTAGAGGACCCATGTCAGTTTCAGTTTCAGTTTCACTTTCTCAAGGAGGCGTCACTGCGTTCGGACAAATCCATACACGCTACACCACATCTGTTGAGCAGATGCCTGACCAGCAGCATAACCCAACGCGCTTAGTCAGGCCTTGAGTGCATGCTTACATATTTGTGTACCTATGAAAGTGGATTTCATTTTACGTAATTTCGCCAAAGGACAACACTCTCGTTGCCATGGGTTCTTTTTCAGTGCGCCAAGTGCGTGCTGCACACGGGACCTCGGTTTATCGTCTCATCCGAAAGACTAGACGCTCAGTTTGATTTTCCAGTCAAACTTAGGAGAAAGGGCGAGAGCGGGATTCGAACCCACACCCTCACGGACTCTCTGTATTGGCAGCTGAGCGTCTTAACCATTCTGCCACCTTCCCCCATGTCACTGAAGGGTGACATGACCAGATCATGTGTCTGTTATCCGTAAAACTACCGCTCCTAATGCTCGGTGGTAGGATAGGCCATATTTCTCCACACATCACCAGGTAGTCTCAGACACTTTATTTTCTGTCTTTATATAGCGCAAGGGATTTTGTTTTGCACTCTAAATTGACTGGCAGTGAAAGGGTTAATGTTTTCACACCACACCCTTCATTAGAGGCCATGGTCTTTTTTTTTTTTTTTTTTTTTTTTTCATGAATAGAAGTTATTCACATTACGCATTCACGTTATCTCCCTCGCTCTTATTCTTTGTTTAACTCACTCAGTACGGCCAGTCCTTTCTTCTCCTCTACACAGACCCCTCGGATGTCCAGTGGGTGTCTGAATGACCCAACCTTTGGCTTTCGTCGTCAGAAATGTGGTTATTCTTTGACAACATTCACCTCTTCAGTATAAGAGCCTTCCGCTTGCAATATTTTGATGATGGTAATTGGGGGTGAAACGCTGTTAACGTCGTCTCTTTCACCGTTCGTATGGAGAGAGTTAAGTCTCGGTTTTCTCTGTGTCTCCTATGTCTCCATTTGTCTGCCTGACTGTAAAATGCAGTGCAGCACAGCACAGCACAGCACAGCACAGCACAGCACAGCACTACACAGCACAGCACAGCACTACACAGCACAACACAGCATAGCACAGCACTACACAGCACAGCACTATACAGCACAGCACTACACAGCACAGTACAGCACTACACAGCACAGCACTACACTACACAGCACTACACAGCACTGCACAGCACTGCACAGCACTACACAGCACAGCACAACACAGCACAGCACTACACAGTACAGCACTACACAGCACAGCACAGCACTACACAGCACTACACAGCACAACACAGCACAGCACAGCACTACACAGCACAACACAGCACTGCACAGCACTGCACAGCACAGCACAGCACTACACAGCACAGCACAACACAGCACAGCACAGTAGAGTATGTCAACAGCGCAGCACAGTACAATATAGTACAATACAATATAATACAATACAATACAATACAGTCCAGTCCAGTACAATACAACACAGTACAGTACAGTACAATACAACACAGTCCAGTCCAGTACAGTACAACACAGTACAGTACAGTACAATACAACACAGTACAGTACAGTACAATACAACACAGTACAGTACAGTACAATACAACACAGTACAGTACAATACGATACAACACAGTCCAGTCCAGTACAATACAACACAGTACAGTACAGTACAATACAACACAGTACAGTACAGTACAATACAACACAGTACAGTACAGTACAATACAACACAGTACAGTACAGTCCAGTCCAGTCCAGTACAATACAACACAGTACAGTACAGTACAATACAATACAATACAGTCCAGTACAATACAGTACAATACAATACAATACAGTCCAGCCCAGTCCAATACAATACAGTACAGTACAGTACAGTACAGTACAATACAATACAATACAATACAGTCCAGTCCAGTCCAGTCCAGTCCAGTCCAATACAGTCCAGTCCAGTGCAATACAATATAGTACAGTACAATACAATACAATACAATACAGTCCAGTCCAGTACAATACAATATAGTACAGTACAATACAATACAATACAATACAGTACAGTACAATACAGTACAGTACAATACAGTACAATACAATACAATACAGTACAATACAATACAGTACAACACAATACAGTACAATACAATACAGTACAATACAATACAATACAGTCCAGTCCAGTACAATACAGTACAGTCCAGTCCAGTCCAGTCTAGTACAATACAGTCCAGTACAGTGCTACCAAATACAGTACAGTGCAGTACAGTACAGAGAGAGAGAGAGAGAGAGAGAGAGAGAGAGAGAGTCTCGTGATTGAATGAAGATATATTTGGGTTCGAGAGATAGACACTCTCTCTCTCTCTTTCTCTCTCTCTCTCTCACATACACACACACACACACACACACACACACACACACACACACACACACACACACAGAGTTTTTTTCACAGAGAGAGAGAGAGAGAGAGAGAGAGAGAGAGAGAGAGAGAGAGATTCGTTATTGAATGAAGGTCGATGTATTAATTTTGGGTTTGAGAGACAGACTCTCTCTCTCTCTCTCTCTCTCTCTCTCTCTCTCTCTCTCTCTCTCTCTCTCTCTCTCTCACACACACACACACACACAGAGGGAGAGAGAGAAACTTTTTTCTTTCTTTCTTTCTTTCTTTCTTTCTTTTTTTTTTTTTTTATCACGCTCTCGTTACTCTCCGTAGTAGAAAACTTTCGAGTGTTGACTGAGGTTGAAGCTTGCTGGCACTTTTTTTTTTTTTTTTTTTTTTTTTTTTTTTTTTAATATATACGGGATCGATTTGAGGACAGCAAAGTGCCAGAGGCGGCAATTAACGCCTGAGTAAGTCCTGTTTATATGATCCTGACATCCGGCTGGAAAAAAAAAAAAAATAGTCAAGTCGGTTTTCAAGTGATATATTTACAACTGTCTGGTAATTTTGTAGGTGGGAGATGTATATCTGTGTGTGTGTGTGTGTGTGTGTGTGTGTGTGTGTGTGTGTGTGTGTGTGTGTCTGTGTATCTGTGTGTGTGTGTCTGTGTCTCTGTGTCTGTGTGTGTGTGTGTGTCTGTGTATGTGCGTGAGTGGGGGAGGGTTGGGGGCGCGGGGGGTTGGGGGGTGTCGTGGGGGGGGGATGTGGGGAGAATGGGGGATTACGTGTAAGTGTGTGTGTGTGTGTGTGTGTGTGTGTGTGTGTGTGTGTGTGTGTGTGTGTGTGTGTGTGTGCGTCTTCTATGACGGAATAATCTTGATTTAGAAAATTCAGCAGCAGAGAAGAAAAGAAGTGCGTCGATTAGATTCTTTTTCTTGAGCTCGTAAATTAGAATAAGGGATTCCGGATTGACTGGGGAAAAGCGAAAAAAAAAAAAAAGTAAATGGATAAAAAAAAAATAATAATAAAATAACGCCAAGTGTAAAAAGCTCGAAGCGGAGCCAATTACTGAATCTCGTTCTGGCAGAGAGTGACTTGATTCCAGTATCGACACTTGCTGGGCCACTGTTGTTTGTGTCTGTATTTGTTTATATTCTGTTGTAGAAAATGACTGTATGTGTATACATATGTATGTGTACATAACTACATGCATGTATATGAATGCGTATTGTGTGTGCGTCTGTTTATGTAAGTTTGTGCCTGCCTATGTGTGCGTAAGTGTTAGGGTAGCTGTTAGATACACATGTATGTTAAAATGTATGTATGCAGTGTGTGTGTGTGTGTGTGTGTGTGTGTGTGTGTGTGTGTGTGTGAGTGTGTAGTCACATTTTGGCGTGTGTGTGTATGTAACATTGATGTAATGTTTTATGTTAACAAAGGCGTTTTTTGTAAAGCACCTAGAGTAGATTTCTGGATAGTGTGCTGTATAAGTATCCATTATTATTATTATTATTATTATTATTATTATTAAAATGTTCTAATTCTAGCTTTGAGTTATATATTTTTTTTGCCATATCATTACAGGATAGCATTGCGCTAGTGATTCTGTATATCATTATTACATATTCATCGTCAGGATGTGGGGGGGGGGTGGGGGGGGGGGCGTGGGGGGGGGCTGCGGGAGGGCCGGAGGTGGGGGAGGCAGTGGGGGGCTTGAAAAGCTCATCTACCAAGCACAGTGTCCGAGTCTGGGTTCGGTTCTCTCTCCAGTCGCCTTTTTTTTCCCACAAGTTTGACTGGAAACAAAACAAAACTAAACAAAAAAAATAAAATAAAATAAAATAAAATAAAATAAAACCGATCGTCTAGTCATTCGGATGAGACGATGACCCGAAGTCCTGTTTGCAGCACCGCAGTTGGCGCACTGAAAAAGAACCCACGGCAATAATAATACCAACAAACAATTATGTTGAAGAAATCTACTGTGATAGGTACGCAAATAAAAAATTTTTTTAAAAGTTATATCCATGCGCAGAATGCCTGACCAAGCTCGTTGGGTTATGCTGTTTGCCTGTCAGGCATCTGCCTAGCAGATGTGGTGTAGCGTATATGGATTTGTCCGAACGCAGTGATGGCCGTCTTGAAAAAAACTGATACTGAAACTGAAACACACACACACACACACACACACACACACACACACACACACACACACACATAGACAGGCAGACATTTTTTTTTCAGATTTTTTGTTCTGAAAAGTTTCAAAGCCCTTCTGCTCTTTGTCCAAGTTTAGCTTCAGTAGTTTAGTCCCTTCCGGCGATAAAATCATTCCAGAAAGGTGAAGATTAAAATTGTGTAGTTCGTGTTTTTTTTGTTTTTTCTGGCTGCAGCAAAACAGGAGAGAAAGAAAAAAAAAAAAAAAAAAGTCACCTGTCAGGCATCTGCCTAGCAGATGTGGTGTAGCGTATATGGATTTGTCCGAACGCAGTGATGGCCGTCTTGAAAAAACTGAAACTGAAACACACACACACACACACACACACACACACACACACACACACACAACACACACACACACACACACACACACACACACACACACACACACATAGACAGGCAGACATTTTTTTTTCAGATTTTTTGTTCCGAAAAGTTTCAAAGCACTTCTGCTTTTGTCCAGGTTTAGCTTCAGTAGTTTAGTCCCTTCAGCGATAAAATCATTCCAGAAAGGTGAAGATTAAAATTGTGTAGTTCGTGTTTTTTTCTGGCTGCAGCAAAACAGGAGAAAGAAAGAAAAAAAAAAGTCACCTGCAGGCATCTGCTTAGTAGATGTGGTGTAGCGTATATGGATTTGTCCGAACGCAGTGGTATCCGTCTTGAAAAACTGAAACTGAAACACACACGCACGCACACACACGCACGCACGCACGCACGCACGCACGCACGCACGCACGCACACACACACACACACATAGACAGGCAGACTTTATAAAAAAAATTTTTTTAGATTTTTTGTTCTGAAAAGTTTCAAAGCCCTTTTGCTTTTGTCCAAGTTTAGCTTCAGTAGTTTAGTCCCTTCAGCGATAAAATCATTCCAGAAAGGTGAAGATTAAAACTGTGTAGTTCGTGTTTTGTTTTGTTTTTTTCTGGCTGCAGCAAAACAGGAGAAAGAAAGAAAGAAAAAAAAAGTCACCTGCCAGGCATCTGCTTAGCAGATGTGGTGTAGCGTATATGGATTTGTCCGAACGCAGTGATGGCCGTCTTGAAAAACTGAAACTGAAACACACACACACACACACACACACACACACACACACACACACACACACACACACAGGCAGACTTTTTTTTTTTTTCAGATTTTTTTTGTTCTGAAAAGTTTCAAAGCCCTTCTGCTTTTGTCCAAGTTTAGCTTCAGTAGTTTAGTCCCTTCAGCGATAAAATCATTCGAGAAAGGTGAAGATTAAAATTGTGTAGTTCGTGTTTTTTTTTTTTTCTGGCTGCAGCAAAACAGGAGGGAAAAAAAAGAAAGAAAGAAAAAAAAAGTCACCTGCCAGGCATCTGCTTAGCAGATGTGGTGTAGCGTATATGGATTTGTCCGAACGCAGTGATGGCCGTCTTGAAAAACTGAAACTGAAACACACACACACACACACACACACACACACACACACACACACACACACACACACACACACACACACACACACATAGACAGGCAG